>NC_056729.1:803386996-803686996 GCF_019279795.1 Protopterus annectens
AAGTCAACATGCTTAATGTGTTCCTTCATTCATCTCAAAGTTGTTTAGAAGCCCTGCAAATAGCTTAAATCTTGCTGAGGTTTCTTGCTGCAAAGTCATAGGCAAACTTTAGTTGGCCACTTAACTAATGACTTACAAATTGCCCATTATCTCATTGTCTTTGTTATTTCCCTGGAACGCTAATTCCACCTAATACGCGGCTTCTCAGCGCTTCTGTGGATCACTAGTGATATCTGCATTGCTTACTGTACTTATTTCCTTGTTTCACTTGAAAGAAAGTTACTGTTTGTCATTTTTGCATTTTAAGTTACCTGTAACACATTGCACTTAAGTTACCTGGCACTTGCTCACTAAAGCAATTATATAAGTCAGCACTAAAAATTAAAAGCACTACACCCTCACTCCCCACTGGCCCTTGTTTTCAGTTATAAAGGAATTCCCAATATTATTCTAGCATGTCCAAAGGTCAGTTGTCAATCTCCTCTCCGGTCCAGCTGGTGAATCTGGAAATCTTGAGGCAATGTTACAACTGCCTCATGTACACAGACAACCCTCTCCTCCTCCCAACAAATTCCAGCACATGTGAGAGATGCAACCATATAGCCAAACTGGAGGCTAAGCTCTCTCAACTCAGTACTGGCACAACCAGTCAGGAGGAGAAGGAAACCACACTCACTACAATTCCAGTCTCACATAGATCTACCACGACAGCAAACCAAACACATAATCACACAAAAACATACTCGGAGGCTCTAAATAAAGATCTGCCTAAGCAGCAGAGACCTCCAAAGCAGACACCCAAGCAACCGCTACCCCAAAACAAAACACTTGCAACACATATCTCACAAAGCCAGTGTGCCGAACAGTCACAGCCATTAAGACTAAACAACACACCTGATACACTTGTAATAGGTGACTCTATCGTCAGGCACACTGACGTCCCGCTTACCAGGCTGAACAAGGAGAGGGTCACAGTGAGCAGCCTGTCGGGCGCTAGGATCCGCCACATAACACAAGCACTCAGGTCACTCCAAGGCAAGTACAAATATGACTCAGTCATTGTCCATGCTGGTGTGAATGACCTGAGACGTACCTCCCTGGACTACATGAAAAGAGACATAGAGGAGCTCTCTGAGCATGTAGCCCAGGCCGGTATGATACTGACCTTGAGTAGCATCTTACCCTCACCAAGAATGATGCCACAATATGAAGACAAGATGATCAATTTCAACAATTGGCTTAAGTACTGGTGTCATTCAAAGGGGATCCAATGCCTGTCAGCTTGGGATGATATGCTCGATAAGCCACGATGCTTCGCTAGGGACAGCTTGCACCTGTCACCCCTGGGCTTTCGGATATTGGCAAAGGCTCTTGCTACCCCCATAGTGCCTTTTTTAGGCAAGGCTCAAAAGACAAACCCACCTCCATAGGTATCACAAGGGATAAGAAACTAAGAGTAATGCTACTCAACGCCAGAAGTCTAAACCTCAAGATGCACACGCACTCGAAACTCTCCTTAGCATGGAGAACATCGATATCTGTGCAGTAACAGAAACCTGGTTCAGGGCTCCCGAGAGCACCCCAGCACTACCAGGTTATACCTCATACCATGCTTTTCGGCCCCAAAACTTGGACCGAACTACAAAAGGAGGGGTAGTATCGATATTCATCAAAGATACCCACACCTCCAGGTTGGTGGCAAAGCACGAAGCATCAGAGACTATCCATGTGCAACTAACAGTGGGTAAAACTGCCTTCCAGTTTATAGCCTGCTACAGACCACCCTCCCAAACCCAGGAACCCCACTCGGCCTTCCTGAGAACACTGGAAAATATGAAGGTCTCTCCAAACACCATTATATTGGGCGACTTCAACTGCCCAAACATGGACTGGGAGCATTACTCTAGCTCCAACACCCTAGCCCAAAGGTTCCTAGAATTTATAAACTCAAATGCTATGGAACAACTTGTTACCACTCCCACAAGAGGGGAAAACATACTGGACCTGATCATCACCAACATGGGGACTCTATGCTCCAGACCAGAAGTGTATCCCTCACTGGTAAGATCAGACCATAAACTAATCTCACTGGATATTCACATCCCGACCCCACCCCCTGCCCAGAAAACCACAGTGAAAAACTTCTCTAAAGCAAATTTCACACTCCTCAAAACCGAGGTGGAATCCTTCAAAGGCCCCGGGCCTGTGGAAAATATGGCCCAGACCGCAGAATCCTTTATAAACGCATTCTATGAACACCTTCAGGAATGCTTGGATCATGCGATCTCAAATAAAACCAAGACCCAATCCTCCAAAGGCAGACGTCCTGTCTGGTGGACCCCAGCCATAAACAAACTATACAATAGAAGGAGAAAGCTACTAAATGATAGAGCAAAATCCCAAAAAGGGAAGGCATCACTGATCAGTATTAGCAAAAAACTATGGGCACTCATAAAATTGTCTAAGGCCAGCTTCAAGAGAAAAATTGCACAGGACACTAAGGATAATCACAAGGCTTTCTTTAGTTATGTTAGGAACCTGGGTGGTAATTCCCAGCTATGCTCAGAATTAGTCCAAAATGAAAAAAAATACACCGAACCCACAGACATTGCCAACATCCTAGCTGACAGGTTCAGCACAAACCCCCCCCCCCAACCAAAAGGGCAAATATCTATCCCAGCAGAGTGCTGCCCCCCTGACATCTCAGATGCTCAGGTAAGAGCCGCCCTCTCCAAAGCAAAAAACACAGCATCAATGGGACCGGACGGTGTCCCGGGCTGCGTCCTACATGAACTCCAAGAAGAGCTAAACCCAAACATAAAACTACTGTTCAATCTCAGCCTTACTACACGATATGTGCCCAGAGAGTGGCGTACAGCAACAGTGGTCCCTCTCCATAAAGGTGGTGCCTCAACGGATCCTGGAAACTATCGCCCCATAAGCCTGACTAGCTTGGTCTGCAAAGCTATGGAAAGGATCATCATGGACCTCATAAATAAAGATATTGGGGACCTACAGACACTGGATCCTACCCAGTTCGGCTTTGTTAAGGGCAGATCCTGCCTCTTAAACCTGGTTGATTTCTTTGAAACAGTCACCAAGGCCATTGACGAGGGGAAGGTGGTCCACACAACCTACCTGGACCTCACAAAAGCCTTCGATACAATACCCCACTCGGGCATTATAGATAAGCTCACCAGCTTAAATATAAACCCCTATGTCACTAGATGGATTGCAAACTGGCTCAAGGACAGAACCCACATGGTTGGAATTGCTGGAACCATGTCAGACTCCAAACCAGTTACAAGTGGTGTCCCACAAGGCTCAGTCCTGGGACCTCTCTTGTTCGGTATATATTTCTCTGAGGTACAGGCCAACACGGAAGGACTGTGGCTGACCAAGTTCGCAGATGACTGCAAACTGGGCGCCATAATCGACTCTCCAGCTGACACAAGCATCCTCCAAAAGGGTCTCATAGAAACAGACAACTGGTGCCAGAGCCATTGCCTCAAGCTAAATGCCAAAAAGTGTATAGTCATCCCCTTTGGCAAAAACAAAGTGCCCACAAATTACCACATAGGTTCTAATCCATTAAGTACAGAAGAAGTAATTAGGGACCTGGGTACCCAAGTTGATAGCAATCTCTCATTTGACAACCATGTGGCCAAAGTGGTTAGAAAAACATTTTATATAGCCCACCTAATCATGAAGGGATTCAGATCTAGATCAGGGGAGGTCATCGTGCCTCTTTACTCATCCCTCATCAGGCCCATAATTGAGTACAATGCCCCTTTTGGGATGTACCTTACCAGACACCTGCAGCAAATGGAAAGACCCCAAAAGTACCTCACCAAGAGGATCAAACGGCTCAAACAGATGCCATATGCTGCCTGGTTAAAGAAACTCCAGCTCTACTCAGTGGCATACCGCCTGTTTAGAGGCGATCTGCGCCTGACGTATAAAGCCATGTCCAACCCGGAATTAATGGACATGCTGCACCTCAGAAAATCCAAATCCCATCGAGCTACGCTCGAGAGACTTGAACCTCAGCACTGAAATAAATAGGACATGCTGGAGGGACAGATTCATAACCCAGAGGCTCCCTTCACTCTGGAATAAAATCCCAGTCCAGGTTAGGCAGAGTCCCTCATTGACTCTCTTCAAGAGGAATCTTGATGAGTGGATGGGAGATCGTAGGTTTATCCGGGTATCGCTTCTGTGTCACTGTTAGACAGAGGCACAGTATACTAACCTCGAAAAAGGGCATAGCAATATAAATTTAAAATGGGTGGCGAAAGCCAAACACATTCTGGCTAGGCTTATAAATGCCCTAGGGCAGATAGCCTAGTATGAACCTATGAACCTATGAACCTATATTACAAGTAATGTTTTACTGAAATGTATCTGCCTCAGATGAACCTATTGTGCTCCATTCTGATCAGGTGCAGGACCAGATGGACCAAACTAGTAACTAGTTCTTCCTTGAATATCTTGCAGTCTTGATTCAGCACTGTGAAAGTGTAATATGAGGCCCTTTCATGACTCCTTCCCAGTATGAAAATAATATAAGTAATAACTTGTCACTCTGACTGTAGTTAGCCCTGATACCAACACCAACCGAGCATTCATGGCATAAGAATCTCCTTTGCTAACCTATTTTTGCAGTACCTCATATCAGTCAAGATAAGCCACATGGACCTATGAATTCCATTTTCCTTGCTTCTTTATGACCTCACTTAACTTGCTTAAGGTGAAAGGAGCCATCATCCCCTGTCCATGTTCCCATGTATGTCTACCCAGCCTAAGTTAATCAGAAATGCTTCTTCTAACTCAGACTGTCTAGAACTACATTTGAATAGTGTCCCATAATAATCTATGAAGCAACTGGGATGGCCCTTGGGGCATCTAAAATTTCCCAGCTTAATGGGCGCTAAGACTGTTTATCACCATAGTGCCTCAGGGCTAATTCTCTTTGTGTGGCTGGAAATTTTTTTCTAAGAATACGTCAGTTTGAAATTTCAGCCTTAAATATTATTTTTTTTTGTCTTGATTGCCTTCTTTGCATATTCAGTTCCTTCCCTAACCTTAATAGAAACAGATCCAATCCGATTTTACAAAATCCTAAATAAAGTTGCCATGCTTAGACAGCATTGCCCTTCTGCCATCAACATCTGTCTGTGTAGCCCTGCATTTGCCCCTTCACATATATTTTAAACCTAGTTCTTAGTACGAGTAGTTTGAGTTGATCTGCAGGTTTCCTCATGTATTGCAAATCCTTCTTAAACCAGCCTTAAAGGCTGCTGTTAGAGCAATAAGAATTGTTCTTGTACCAGTTATTTTCTACAACCTCTTCCCTGCAGTTTTAACACCATGCTGTGTGGTGAGCTACACGTGCAGATGATATATTAAGTTCCTTTGTGAAATACAGGTGCTTCCTTCTAAGAATTATTCTATCTTTTCTGGCTTGGAGGTGTGCCTCTTGTAAGCATCAGATGGCAAGCCATTACTGATATGGAAATCAGTTAAGCCCATGTTTCTGCAGTAGGCTGACAAATCTTTTCTAGTGAATGGGACTACCTAATGTCTAGGTTAAACCTGGGCATTGCTTCCGTGAGTAATTAAATTCAAACCTCAATGTATAATCAGGATCTTCGTCTAGAACATCAGAAAATTCTGCACTCATACTACAGTTCAGACTGGAGATGTTACGGTGGGATAGGGTGTGTCCTGGGAGGATGTAATACTATCCAAAGTAAACTTTGGTCTATTTCTTCAATACCACATAATACAATTCAGACTTTTCGTTCCTGGGGAGGGGAATATAAATACTAACCAGTGTAAACTTTGATCCACCTCCCCTCCCTTGTACTGCTACATATCAGCCGTAATTGCTGGATAGCTGACCCTCTGTCTTAAGACACAAACTTCCCAGTTCACTCTCCTAAATTTGATAAAAAACATCCATCCTAGAGTCCCATTTTTAATAGCTTCTGATGATCAGTCCTGTATATGTGGATTTCCTGGAAACACAGTATATTTGAACAGGCCCTTTTTATATATAAAGACTCTAGCTCCCAGTCTATTAACATTCCAACAAAATAATGTAAATACATTGGTTTTAGATTTCATTCTACTTATGAATGCAAAAGTTAATAATTTCTTTCCTCTTTACAAGTATTCTTTGTGGCTCACAGGTCAGAATCACATAGTGTTACCCCATTCATTATTCCTCACTTCCCAAACATTAAAATTATTTGCAGGTTAAGACAGAACTTTTGGACTTATGCAAGGAAACCTATAAGCCTATTCAAACTACTAAAAATTCAAGACGTAAAAGAAAATGGTTCCAAAGTTAAGGGCATATCCATCCTATAAAGTTGCCGCATGTCACGTGGCACTTCTTCAGACCTCAGACTTTTTCTCATAAGAAGTACAACACAAAGTCTTGCCTATATCTGCACTACAGTTACTTGAAAATGTTTAGTGCAGAGTTTTTCTAGGTCATTGATCCATTACCACCAGTGGCAAAGTTATAAGTAACTTTATTGCATCTATATTTGATAGATTTTTAAGTTGTTCTACATTATATTGCTTATCAATGAATATTTAGCATTATGTTAAGTTAAATGGTGCCTCATATGACACTTTTTCTCAGTATATATGTATTGTACTGCCTATTCATTAAGAAGTCACAGTTTTCTTCAATTACTGTTTTGCTATCCTTAAAATAGAGGATTGCACATCAAAAACTGAGTTTTGGGTGAGCCTCGCATAGTGACTGACAAGCTCTATACTGTTTTCTGCAACTAGGGCCTAATTGAAAATAAGATTGCATCATGCTAATACTCTGGGTAGTGATAGCCGAATTACTACTGGCAGTTCAGCAAAATAAGTGATTTATTTTACCAGCGTTATTTAGTTTTGATATTTCATTTACTAATCTTGTAAGCTGCCATTTATTCCAAGTAAGTGCCGAATAACACATTTTGTGCAATAGTTTACTGTTTGGAATGCTAATGCATTTTCTATTTGTATCTTTGTATTTTTCGTCTTGGTATGTAAGACATTTACATAACCATTCATTCTTTCATGTTTATTTCATTCATTCATTTTTAGATGCCCAATTAATCCTGTTAATGTGTGAGTGAATTAGACCTTGACCTGTACACATGACAAGAAATAATTCTGGATGAGATACCAGTCAAACAAATGGCACACATCTCCTGCACTCCTTTGGGCACTTTGGAGGGAGTTGCAAGGCAACATTGACCCCACACAGAAGGCAGCCCAACTAGGAACCAGATCAGGGAGATAAGCAGTGTGGGGCAACAATGCTAACCACTATACCATTGTAATTTCCTATTATTTTGTGTGCCACTATGCAACCTCTATATTTAGCAGTGATGTTTAATAATGTTATTGTTGGTTAACTGCTTAGGATATATGGTATGTGTTCTTTTATCTAATTTAATCTTCAGCTTGTAGTATGGTGTCTGATCTCCATATGAATGAGCCCTGTAACTGCATATATAATACATACACCTTGGGTGATGTGGGTCAGATCAGCAGATACATAGTGAACTTGTTTATTATGTGCTGATTGAATGTCGTGCAGAACAGCAGGCAAGTATTTGAAGATCAGTAAAAAATTATCACTCTGAACCTTATATAGAAGTGAGGATTATACATAATGCTCCTGAACTGAAGTCTTTTGGTGCCCCCTCAGACAGACTGTTGATTACATATTTTTCTGTGTGGTGAGGGCTTTCATTTCCCCCAGTTTTGCATTTTGAAATAGCCCATTCCAAAGTTCTGCCATCAAAAACAGAATCTAAGCTCACTGGGAGTTGGCCTGGTATTTGTCCACTGAACTGTATATACACCATTGCGATGGAAACCATTCTTAATTATACAAAAGTAACATACATCTGCAAAAATCTGCAAACGACAAGGAGACATGATGTTGGAATGAGGAAGGACAGGAGATTATACAGAGAAAGAGGTTGGCAAAGAAGAAGTGGGATTGTCAGAGAGATAAAGAAAGTAGACAGGAGTATAAGGAGATGAGGTGCATGGCAAAGAAAGAGGTGGTGAAGGGTAAGGATAAGGCATATGAAGAGTTGTATGAAAGGTTGGACACTAAGGAGGGAGAAAAGAACCTGTACTGATTGACTAGACAGGACCTGTACTGATTGACTAGACAGAGGGACCGAGCTAGTAAAGATGTGCAGCAGGTAAGGGTGATAAAGGATAATGAGGGAAACATACTCACAAGCGAGGAGAGTGTGTTGAGCAGATGGAAAGAGTACTTTGAGGGGCTGATGAATGAAGAGAATGAGAGGGAGAGAAGGTTGGATGATGTGGGGATAGGGAATCATGAAGTGCAATGGATTAGCAAGGAGAAAGTAAGGATAGCTATGAAGAGGATGAAGAATGGAAAGGCTGTTGGTCCAGATGACACGTGTGGAAGCATGGAGGTGATTAGGTGAAATGGCAGTGGAGTTTTTAACCAGATTGTTTAATGAAATCTTGGAAAGTGAGAGGATGCCTGAGGAATGGAGAAAAAGTGTTTTGGTACCGATTTTTAAGAATAAGGGTGATGTGCAGAGCTGTAGTAACTACAGAGGGATTAAACTAATCAGTCACAGCATGACGTTATGGGAAAGAGTAGTGCAAGCTAGGTTAAGAAGGGACATGATGATTAGTGATCAGCAGTATGGTTTCATGCCAGGAAAGAGCACTACAGATGTGGTGTTTGCTCTGAGATTGTTGATGGAGAAGTACAGAGAAGAGCAGAAGGAGTTGCATTGTGTTTTTGTAGACTTAGAGAAAGCATATGACAGGGTGCCTAGAGAGGAGTTGTGGTATTGTATGAAGAAGTCTGGAGTGTCAGAGAAGTATGTAAGAGTGACACAGGATATGTACGAGGGTAGTGTGACAGAGGTGAGGTCTGCGATGAGAGTGACGGATGTGTTTAAGGTGGAGGTGGGATTACATCAAGGATCAGCTCTGAGCCCTTTATTTGCAATGGTGATGGACAGGTTGACAGACGAGATCAGACAGGAGTCCCCGTGGACTATGATGTTTGCAGATGACATTGTGATCTGTAGTGAGAGTAGGGAACAGGTGGAGGAGACCCTGGAGGGATGGAGATATGCTCTAGAGAGAAGAGGAATGAAGGTCAGCAGGCCTAAGACAGAATGTATTTGTGTGAATGGGAGAGAGGATAGAGGAATGGTGAGGATGCAAGGAGTAGAGGTGGTGAAGGTGGATGAGTTTAAATACTTGTGATCAATAGTTCAGAGTAATGGTGAGTGTGGAAGAGAGGTGAAGAAGAGAGTTCAGGCAGGAAGGAGTGAGTGGAGAAGAGTGTCAGGAGTGATTTGTGACAGACGAGTACCAGTAAGAGTTAAAGGGAGGGTCTACAAGAGGGTAGTGAGACCAGCTATGTTATATGGGTTGGAGACAGTGGCATTGACAAAAAGGCAGGAGTTAGAGCTGGATGTGGCAGAGTTAAAGATGTTAAGATTTGCACTGGGTATGACATGGGTGGACAGGATTAGGAATAAGTATATTAGAGGGTCAGCCCAGGTTGGAAGGTTTGGAGGCAAAGCCAGAGAGGCAAGATTATGTTGGTTTGGACATGTGCTGAGGAGGGATGCTGAGTATATTGGGAAAAATATGCGAAGGATGAAGCTACCAGGTAACAGGAAAAGAGGAAGGCCTAAGATAAGGTTTATGGATGTGGTGAGAGAGGATATGCAGGTGGTTGGTGTGACAGAGCAAGATGCAGAGGACAGGAAGAAATGGAAACATGATTCGCTGTGGCGACTCCAATGGGAACAGCCAAAAGAAGAAGATGATGATGAACATACATCTGCAAATAGTGCATTTTATAGGACTTCACTTTATATTTATTTAGTGGGATGGCATTTTGCTGCACATTTACTGAATAATTTCATTTTGTACTGTTATGAACTGTTGAACGTTAAGTCATGTAAGCATTCCACGCACAAAATTCATATTAATTCACTTGGAGTTTCATGAAAAAATTTGGGGAAGTAAATATGATTTTCCTGTAGCATGTGTTAGAATGGGCCAGGGGTAGGAAAAATAACATAGTCAGACCTCTCAACTCTCCCTATTTTGGAGGAATGCTCCTATTTACAGGCCTGTTTTACCACTGTAAAGGATGTCCTTATTTTCAGGCTTGATTTACTCCTTCATACTTTTCTGTGTCTCCCTTATCAAGTATGATTTTTTAAGCTGATTACTAAACAGATAACCATATTATATGACTAATATACTAGTGGCAATAATAAATTAAAGGCGGACACGTATCTTACAACTCTCTTTTGCTGAAGCAAAAATAAATTACCTTGTGTCATAGAATTTTGTAATACAGTTCATTAAAGTGTACAGATTTTATACTATTTGTCTGACAATGTGCTTATATATTTCCTTAATTTTTGTTATGTTTTTTTAAACATTTTTACAAGTAGAATCTCACATTTCTACTAAATCGAGAAGAGTTGTGTTTTTTGCTGATCACATTTTATGCTAATTAGATGTCTGGATTTTAGGCTACTTTTCAAGGGCCTTTGTTCTAATTTTCAACCTCTGCCAGTAGACAGGTATGCACAGTATTTGATGTGACAAATAATATCAGCTGAAAAGTAGGAAAGTGTAAACAACCATTCCATTCTTAAATCACTAAGTTTGATTGTTTTTATTGCAAGGGATCATAGCAGAATGTAGTTAAATGAAGTTCTCAGTTTTGCTTTCAATTAAGAGTAATGTTTTTGTTTGGATACTATTTTTTAATTATTTGCATTTGGTGGTATAGCCTTCTGAGGTGTGTAAACTGTTGTTTTGCTGGAGAAAACAGAAAATATTCATATAATGAATAATCAGAAAATGCCAAGGTAATATATAAGAAAGGATCTCAGGCATGTAGTACAAGAAATTGCAGCAGATTAACAGCATGCATTTTATTTGTTAATTTCATAACTTGGAAAATGGCTGAATAACTCAGCAGTTGGGCTACACCATACATAAACCAAATTATGGTTCCTTTGTATGTTTTTTTTTTTTTTCAGAAAAATTAGACGGAGCATGGCAAATCAGGAGAAATAATAGATCTGCCTGTAGAATGTACGCATTAGAGACTTGCATAGACTACGTAGTTGATAGCATACAAACTGTGTAATCACAAACACTAAAATAAGCAGTGAAGTGCATATAGTCAAATTATTGTGCAAAATGTGGGCTCTTGCTGTCGAGCAAATTTATTTATTTTTATTTTTACCGGGAAAGTTCAGCTGGACACAGGTCCTTTTTCAGTGGAGGCCTGGGAGAGTAGCTCCATAAGTAACAGTGAATTTTAATGTACGAATTACAGTAATCAATAAAGTAAACAAAATGTAGTATACATAAGAAAATATAAGTTTGTTACATCATGACAACAAAACTTTGGCTTTGAGGTTAGCTACTACTGTTCTTATGTCAAGGTATAAGGCCAGTAGGAATAAAAGATTAAACACCAGGGAAGAGGTTGGATATGGTTGGGGTATATTGTGATGTATCAGAGCATTCGCAAGGGGTTAGTACAGGAACATAGCCACTTATTTTTAGATGAGGTTTAAGTGATGGCTTAAAGTGGTTAGTGGATGAGATTGAGAGAATGGAGTTAGGAAGGAAGTTCCATATATGAGCTATATAGCTGGAAAATAAAGATTCTTTTGCAGTGTTGTTGGCCTTGGAGACGGTGAGTAAGTTCTTATTGTTAGAGTGAAGTGATCTGCTGGAACTGTAAGGAAGGATGACATTTTGTAGTGTGGGGATTCTGGTTGGTTGTGTTACAATTTTGTGAGTTAGAGTTGGTTGCAAAGAAAAATGTTTGGAAGTTCAAGTCAGTCTAGTATATTTAAAGCCGTACAATTATGTGTTCTATATGGGCAGTCAGATGCAAACTTAGCAATTTTATTATAACATGCTTGTAGCTTAGATAGGTCACTTTTCCTAAGATTAGTTAAAATTGGAGAGGCATACAGTAGAGTGGCGAGCAGATGGGTTTGTGCAAATGTAATTTTCGCCATTTTGGAAAAAGAACGTTTTATGCCTATATAGACTTTGAAGTTTCTTATGGACTTTTTTTTTGTTAGGGGGACATGTAAGCCTAATTTTAGGTTATTGTCTATTTCCACTCCAAGAAGCTTTGTATGGGTTTTTGGGGAGATGACCGTCTTGTCTTTGGCTATTATGTTAAATGGTGAGCATAATACAGGTGTCGTGTTAGGTTGCTAGAGTAATACTTTAGTTTTATTTATTAATACAAAGACACTACATTGTTTTTGTCTTCCAAATAATCTGTATCTGGGACATTTATCAGGCTTTACATGAACACAAATGTAAAACAAAAACTAAACACATATCAAAAATGAATATCAACAATTAATATATTAAAACTGTCAAATCCTAAGACAATGTACAGTAATAAGCTTTCATACTAAAACACTTTTTCAGAGACTGGAGAACTGCTTGCTCATTGGAGGCTCACTAATGGCCAGTGTTTTAGCTTCGAGTACAGTAAAGCAGTTTTAAGTCATGTTCACATTTGTTTTATGCTTACTTTATTTACTTTTAACCTGTGGTGATGGTCACAGTTTTACTTATTAGCATTACAGCCAGCATACTGCTGTGTGCACCCGTTTTTGCTGAAAACAAACCATGTGCAGTGCTAATCAGAGCTTCTACTCAGTAACACCTGTTTATTCCTTTGGACAAAGTGGCAGATTTCATCACAGAAAAGAGATTATGAGATTCTTTGCCAAAAATTGTGGGCATATTGTTTCTGCATAAGGAGTGGGGAAAGTCTGTTGACCATAACATATCATGAGAGCTCTGCAGCTTCTGAAGTGGAGTTGTGGTAATCCTGCTGTCTGTCAGATTTATCCTTTGTGGGTTTGTCTGCACTTTAATAAGTTTACTGGTCGTATAGTCATTGATTACCAGAGCTCCTACCTAGCAATGAGATGTGCTAAAGCCATGCAGTCTTGTAATTAGCAAACAATTCAATCAGGAGATTATGTGCTTAAATTTTGCATTCCTTAGTGGTTTAAACACCCTGCATGCCAAGATTCAGAACCAAGTCCTTATTAGTTCTTCAGTGAAAATAAGACACTAGTCTTGCCTGCATTTTACTTAACTGATAACGCAGCAGACAAGTCAGAAAGCTACAACGCATGTTTTAATACCAGTCTTGACTTTAAGGATATTTTTGTGTTGTTACATGGTATAGTATGATGAAGATTCAGTTTTCCTTCTGATGACATTGGAGGGCATACTTGACAAGTGAAGACATTAGAATTGCTAAACATTTTTCTGGGGTACATTCACCATTGCTCTGTAATAAAAGGAATACACTTGTTTCAGAAAACTTCACTCTTCCCTCATTTGAAAACTGAGAGAAGCTGTTCTTTCATAAAATGGCTACTGATAATTAATAGCCAAAATGGTACCATATGCCAACATAGTCTATAGATTACATAGGGCCGTTGCTCACAGATACTCAGAAAAAAAGCCAGCTCTACATCAGTTTTGTTACCATACCGTGCAGGTATATCTGAATTTCAGATATAACTGCACAGTATGGTAACAAAAGTGATGTTACTGCACACCAAGAATTCACTTGATGTGCAGCAAATGAGATAAACAGTTTAAATAACTGCAGTAATGCAACTTATAGACAGCTGTATTGCATCCTGGGATCTCTTAAACAAAATGCATTATATCACACTTACAGAGATATAGCAGATGAAACTCTGCCATGCTTCCATGGAAGCACTTTTGGAGGTCCCTGAGCAGTGCTTACATTGTGTACACACTGATAAAGGGTACAGAATTAGCTTGGCTTTATATCATGTCAATGAGAGAAAGATGTTACAGCTGTTATGGTACAGCAGCGCCATAACTATATACACATTCATAATGTGTGCATGTGTGAGCGTGCGCGTGCATATGTGTGTGTGTGTGTATGTGTGTGTGTGTGTGTGTGTGTGTGTGTGTGTGTGTGTGTGTGTGTGTGTGTGTGTGTGTATGCATTGGTGCACTGCACAATGTGCAGTTAAATTGTGCTGACACTGCGGCACAGTAGTCCTTTGTAACTTTCTCCCTGCCATCATACCTGCTGTCATAATTTCCAGAAATCAAGACAGAGCCGTAGCTCAAACAATATGATAGAACTGACATGCATTGTCTAGGACAGAAACATCCAGGGCACCATTTATAGATGTGTCAAAGAATGGACAGAATTCTTGTTAATCGGCACTGCTTCCAGTAGTTGAGTCTTCAATTTGAAATGGTTCAGTGGCCACAGTTAATGCTACTCCTATTCCTATGACTGTTCATCTCGATAATAGCACCCAGGCCTGAAGTAAACTGTGAGGGTCACAAGAAAAACAGTTTTTTTCACCAACTCCTCCTCCTCCAGCTGGAGGTTCAAGTAAAAATACCTGTGAATCTAGGTGCGGTAACCAACTGAGTGATGCTGAAATGCTCTAAATGTATTCAAAAGTTCCACAGTGTGTTCCTCTCATCCTCCATAAATTCAGGCACTAAAAGCAACAGACACCAACTACCTTTGCTGTTAATGAGCTTGTCAGTGAGGAGATTAGAGAACTCTTGCACAAAATTCTCAAGATATTAAGTGGCTGCTGTGTCTGAAGAGATCTGCAACTCACTCCTGCTTGAAAGGCAGTCTAAAACATTTTGACATTCAACATTTTACCTGTTTTACCATCTATGATTTACCATCTATGAAGAGAAGCAGCTGGTAACTACCCTGTTTATAGCTGTGAAGATCACAGAAACCTGGGAGGATGTCTGCATCCAAATTTGTTCCAAAACTGTCATTTAAACTGGTGTCTGTGATACACGCCACACAGGCTGTACAAAACAAATAACTTGCTCTGCATGATTTGCTTCTGACGGACCTAGAAATAATGACACTGACACACAAAATGATATGGAAGAATACATTACTGTATAAAGGTTAGAGATGACATCTTGAATACTGAGGTACTGCAGCAAGCAAAGGAGGAAGATTGCGTTTTACTTTTCGCCCAAGGGCTGTGTACTGTCACCCCCAACACCTGGTATTCCTTTTCTTATTTTAATTCTCTGAGTTGTTGAGCTGTGTTGTCTAGTACATCCTGCTCAAATTCAGTCCACCCCTTATCCAGCAAGCACTCCCAGTTTTATCCAGGAGCAGAGACTGTTGTCAGATCTCTTTCATTTATTTATTTAGCTACACTGATGATCAAGGAATGTTAAAACACTGTACAGTAAATATGTGCAAAATCTGCATTGTGGAATACCATTCAGATGTGGCAGCACTGTCTGGTTGTGAGCAAAATGTTTGCAGGGGTGAATGTCCTTTAATTATAGTACCCTTCTTACCTAAGTGATTCAAGTGTTCTTCCCTAGATTGGGCATAAAGTCTGCTGTGGTGTGCAACATTTAAATATAGTGTAAACCGCCCCGAAATAACCACGGTTTGGTAAAAGTGAGGGTGTGCAGTTCAGCCATGCTCTGTATCATGCACTGTATGTTTCATGAGGTGCACAGTGCATAATGCAAATGAACAGTATACAGCAATGTTTTTTAGTGAGCCATAGATTTACTTATGGCTGGAGTGCAAACCAGCTGACAGTGTGTGATTCTGCTTCTTAACTATGCAACTGTTTGCTTTTGAGTAATTCACCAGCTGTACTACTGCTAGTTCATAGTTCAGGGAGTCAGTCGTCATTACTTAATTGATGACCTAACACTGCTTGTAAAGTGCCTTGGCACAGAACATATATAAACCATATTTGTGTTCCTTTGTACATTTTATGTAACACAACAGCATCTACGAAGCATTTTTATTTCATCTGCTTTATTACTTCACCTTTTCTCATGCTAAGATGGATATTTCCAATTTCCTATTCAGTAATAAGGGAACATGTTCTATGTCTTTTTATGCTATCTTCATTTCTGCTGTACAAAGCAAAACCTTTAGAAAGAATGGTATTTTATTTATAGTATTCTGCCTTCTGAGTGATTGAAAGATAGCCTCCAACATTTCAACAAAAACTGATTGGCTTATTTCTGTAATCTTACATCTTTCAGGTTTTAAAAATGTGCTTAGTCCATTTTGCAGTTACCAAGGAGAAAATTAAACATAATGGCACACAAATGTATATTGTTTTCTGACAACAGTTAGTACTATCAAATCTGATAAAGAAAAAAAATTTACTGAAGTCCTTACTGAAATTGAAAGACATTATCTTCCAATCCAATGTACTGTTACAAGTTTAAATTGAATGTTAGGAATATGCGACTCTAACTATATATTTTACATTCCTGATGAGGAAATTATATTTGTCTTCTTAGTGTGGAAGTCATCGTAGTTTGGAACACACACACACACACACACACACACACACACACACACACACACACACACACACACTACTTTATTTTAGCTGCATTTCCTTATTGCTGAGAAGACAGAATTGCATTGAAATTTTACAGGAGTTTGCAGAGGTGCAGGTGCTGAAAAAGCGCATTTGCATCAGTTGGTTTTCTGTGCTATTGTCATATCTCAGAGCTGCATATATTTATTTATAGAAATGATAACAATAGCAGGTAGTTTGAGCAGCAGTATTATAATGATTTATTGTCCTACATACTGAAAAGTGCAATAAGAGCTAATAAGTTTCTTTTCTGATATGCTAGCAAGCTGAATCATTCTCTCTCTTATTGTTGCTACCCAAACTTATAATAGGTTGCTAAGTTAGTAAAATATTGTTGCATGGCAAAACACAAATAAAACTAATTATCTCATATTCAGTTTAACACTGTTGTATGGGCCTTTTACATTTGAGTTATTCTAAGACTAATGTGGTTTATATGTCCATGGTGATGCCACAAAATGTTGTTTATCTCATCACATAAAGGAGAGTATAACATTTGAATGATTTAATTTTATGAATGCTTTTAAAGCTTTTTCTTGAATCTCATCCTGTTTTCCAGCACATCAAGTTGAAGCTTTTTTTTCTTTGTTTGACAGTTAAATAACTGGGGCTAAAGTTGTTTTCAGTTCCTTTAGCTGCTGGTACAGTGGCTGCAGAACTAAGCATTATTTTTGTGCATGTCTTTTAAAAAAACTATAATATATTCTTACTACTTGTGCTGTTCTAAGCACAAAGTTCCTGTACAAATGCACTGTGCTCCTATAGCTGCTTTCTTGACCAATGGATGGGAGATTGCAGATATACCCCAGGGATTACTTCAGTGTCACTGCTTGACAGAGGCACAGCAAAATGATAGGCATAGTTTTTATTCAAACTAAAGGGGTGGCGAAAGCCACATAACTATGGGCTAGGCTTATAAATGCCCTTGAGCAGATAGCCTAGTATGAACCTATGTGTGGGGATGGTGGAGATAAGTGCCGTGTGAAAAACATGTTGTACAGCTTTACTGCTACCTTTAAGGAAAAATGGTATTGGAATCCCCTTTCGCTGACTTTACTTAGTACTATTAATCAATTATTTGCAGAAGGCATGGAGCCAAGTCTTATAGCAGAAACTTCACTAGTATTTGGAAAAACTGAGACATGAGCCCTGAGAATACTGCTGAACAAAACATCAAGATCCACACCTGGAATAAAAATTGGATAAGCTAATCATGTCAGTCTAGTCCATCAAATTTTGCAAGATGTAGTAGATGTCAAGACTGATGACCTGGTATGTAACATGGCTTTGCAAGCCATCTCTTCTAAGCCAACATGATTTTGGAAACAGTGTTCTACCTGCAAGGAAAGCAGCTATAGGAGCACAGTGCATTTGTACAGGAACTTTGTGCTTAGAACAGCACAAGTAGTAAGAATATATTATAGTTTTTTTAAAAGGCAATCAGTTGATTTGTGGTTTGGTTTTAAAGTTTCCAAACCTGGATTATCAGTTAGTGAACTCTTAGATAGCCCCATTAGGGGCTCTTGAATTGTGTATATCATATATATATATATATATATATATATATATATATATATATGTGTGTGTGTGTGTGTGTGAGTGAGTGCATATATTACCATTAAACATTAGATACAGGCCTTGCAAACAGGAATATGTACAGATCTGGTAGTGGTGATGTATGTTGTTATGGCTCAGTGGAGATTTAGAAGGTCAGGATATTATCACCATCTTCTGGAACCAACTGCCCAGATTTATAAGTCTGAATTTTCGGGTCTATATTAAAATTGTGAAACCTCATGCGAATACGGAAACGTCGACACATATATAGCAAACCACGAAATTCGAAATGTCGAATCGTCATAGTTAGACAACCCCACCGCCCACTACGTACTACCTACACAAATAAAATAAATAATCCACACTTCCCCATATCTACACTTCACCCATATATCCCATATCCTAATCAAACATTCACTGCACACAAAGGTATTTAACTATAAACAAACAACACCCAACTATGGGAAAAGTATAATTCACATATACATTCAGCTACACAACTATATTACTATACATACACTTAACATAACCCTACTTCTAACCCTAAAGTAAAGGTTGCATGTATTACTATGTATGCACTTACTTAACCCGCACCCTAACCCTAAGGTTCGTAACTATTGCACACTTGCATTAGGGAGCTATACTGGATAAGGGCCAACTATGACGATTCGACATTTCAAATTTCACGCTTCAGGACATTCACTGTTTTTGCGATTCGCTGTATATGTGTCGACGCTTCCGTATTCGCGTAAGTGAGGTTTCGCGATTATAGTATAGACCCGAATTTTCTAGGTCCACTGATTATAAAGAAGGAAGACAGAAAGATAAAGTGTCCTTGACTGCAGTACATATCATATTCAGCCTGCTTAATTTCTGAGACTGGGATCTCCTGCTGAGATTGATGGATAAAGGAAATATCTTAATGATGGTAGCATGGCCAGTAAAGCTTTTTCAGGCCATTGCTGAAGTACATTAGCTGATTTTCAAAAAGAATGTATAACCTTAAAAGGACTGCCCTGAAACTGAGTACTGTGTGACAGATTGATAGGAACATTTCCACCGTCTAGGCACTCCCATTGCTTTTCTTCAGGATGTGTCCAAAGGCGATGACTTTAAAATAAAGCTGGGTAATAATACTGAAGCTGGGAGATGTGCATTGGGTGTGTGGAGTGTATTGAGAAGGCTGCACAGCCAGATAAATTTGCTGTAATCTCTTATCAGCAAAGCCGTTCATCTGGAAAGCTCTCCAAATGGGGGTAACATTGTGCGGCATGGGTTGGACCCCATTAAACTTTCCAGAAAACACCTAGTAAGGCAGTTATTTCTTATGGGTTTTGCCTCTGCAAACAACTAGGCATGCCAGCCATTTGCAGATTCTGTGAATACCGACAGGATACTATCATGAAAAACCTCCTAAATTGTTGCTGTTATTGGCAAACAGTAATGCAGATGGACTAAGAAAAAAGAATGAAACCAAGACTATAAAACGAAAACTGGCTGTAGCATGATTCATTTTGTGTATAACTTTTGCCTCGCCAACTGGCTTTTGGTAAAGAGTGAGTGTGTACATTCAACCTACACATTAGCAAGTATTGCTGTCTGAAGATTCTTTGCCTTGGGAGACAATGCAACTAAGACAAGTAGACTACTTATTATATTAATTTCTTCTTAAAGTCACTTTGTTAATTTGACCTTAGAAATAGTCCTGGAGAATGAGTGATGCTCACTGAATACTTAGAGTTTGGAGTGAATTAATGTACAGATGTGGCCTCGTAAAGAAACAAGTGTGCTCCTTCTGGCATGACATCCATATGCCATGACAGAAATCTTTAACTGTAGTTGACATTTCCTTTCTGTTCACTAACAGCAGCTCATAAACAAGCTGAAGTTAACATGCAGAAAATAAATAAGTAAATACAATAACTCTAGCAACTGCAGCTGCAACAAGTGTGTGTGTGTCTGTATGTGGATACTTTAATTTGACAGCAACCTGCTGAAATACACTTACAGTGCCTACTTTATTAATTCACATATTTTATCACTTTATGACAACAACAAAGGTGCTACAACAATGTGTCTTTAGAATATTGATCTAACTGCAACTAACAGAATTACATATGGTACCTGTTTTTACCTATTAATTTATTCATTTGATTGCAATCAGACATTTCAGCTGAATGCAGTCAACAAAGAATCTGTGTGTGTGTGTGTGTGTGTGTGTCTGGCTCTTGGGTAAGCTGTTATGGCTTGCACTGTCTGTATCTTATTCACTTGATTACAATAAGACATTTTAGGTACACAATAAAAAAAATGTGTTATTACTGAGCATATTAGTGTGTGTCTGTGTCTGCACATGCACTGACGGTTTGCACCTGGCACAACTAGATTTTCGACTGCTGGCAAAGGCTCTTGTCTCCCCCCATTGTGCCTTTTTTAGGCAAGGTCTCAAAAACAAAATTGCTGACATGAAAGTTGCCAACCATAATTAAGTAAGAGTTATGCTGCTAAAAGGTAGGAGCTTAATCCAAAAACTGCACACCCTGGAAGCACTCTTGTCACAAGTCGATGTAGATTTCTATGCAGTCACAGAAACCTCTTTCAAGGCGTCAGAAAGTACCCTGGCCTTGCAACGCTACAATGCCTTCCACACCTTCAGACCTCAAAACGAACATGTGAGAACCAAAGGAAGCATTTTTTTCTATCTATATTAGAGATAAATTCACATCCCGACTAGTAAGTCAGGGCAACTTCCTGGAGTCACTCCAAGTTTATATAGCTAGTTATAGATCCCCCTCCATGGATCATGATGAGCACGAGGCCTATTTGACTAAACTGGAGTCAATCCAGATATTGCCAAACACTATGGCCATGGGGGATTTCAGTTATCCAACCATGAACTGGGAAACCTACTCTAGCCTTAACTCAATAGTGCAAAAGTTCCTTGACTTTGTTAACTCATGTGGCCTGAACAAATTGTTCAAACCCCAAAAAGAGGAACAAACATACTAGAACTGGTCTTCTCTAACATGACAAACAGATGCACCGGTGCAACCGTAGGACCCTCATTAGGTAAATCTGACCACAAATCAGTCGTCTTTGAACTGCCATTAACACCAGAACTCACAAAGGGTGAAGTTGGACTTAAAAAAAACTTCACCAAGGCAAATTATACCCTCCTATTGGAAGGTATAAATGCATTCCAAGCCCCACCCCAGCTGGAAGTGGTAACTACACCAAAGTTTACACTAAAGCCCTGTACAATCACTTGTATAAGTGTATAGACTCAGCTGTTCCAGAGAGAATCAAACCAGAGGAGCCACAAGTAAAAACAAGCCCCCCCTCCCCCCGGTGGATATCCAGCATCAACAAACTTTACACAAAAGCAAAAATTTGGTGTCTAAGGAAAGTAAGGCAAGGCCCCAACAATGGAAAAGCACCCTCCTCAGCCTCAACAGGCAAATACGACAAAATGTGGAATCCTCGAGGGGTAACTTTGAGAAAAACTTTGCAATCACAGCCAAGGATAACGATAAGGTCTTTTACAGCTACATATGCAGCATAAAAGATAGGACCCAAGCATGTGTCGAACTAGCGACTAACTAACGGTATCACACACATTGATCCTGCAGAGATAGCACACCTGCTGCTGGGCAGATTTAGTGAAAATTTCACTCCCTTGTCCCCACCAAAGTTATCACAAATAACTTGCCCCCCCCCCCACCGTAAATATCCAAACAGCAGGTCATTAAAGCCTTATCTAAAGCAAAAAACACAGCATCTATGGTACCAGATGGCATTGCAGGCTGTCTTTTAAACAAACTAAAACATGAACTAGCATCACCATTAACTACCCTAGTCAATGACCACCTTAACCACAGGCTTTGTTCCTGCAGAATGGAGAACAGCAACAGTTATTCCCTTCCACAAAGGTAACTTAGCAACAGACCCAGGGAATTATAGACCCATAAGTCTGACCAGCCTCATCTGTAAGGCCATGGAACGTATGATCATGGACCCCATAAATAAAGATATAGGTGACCTCCAAACCGTGGATCCGACCCAATTTGGCTTATCAAGAGCAGATCCTGCCTGTTAAAGCTAGTGGATTTCTTCGAAAATGTGACCAGGGCCATCGACAATGGCAAATCTGTGCACACAGCATACCTCTACTTAGCCAAACCCTTTGACACAATCCCACATTCAGGCATTACTGATTACCTTAGCAAACTGAATGCAAACTCATTTGTTGTAAGATGGGTTGCCAGCTGGCTCAAAAAATGATCACCCACTATCAAGGTGGGTGACTCCACATCAACCAGCAGACCTGTCATCAGTAGGGTGCCACAAGGGTCAGTACTGGGCCCCCCTACTGCCTTGTATATACTTCTCAGAAGTTCAGGCACAAACTAAGAGGTTGTGGTTGACCAACTTTGCAGACAACTGCTAAATGGGTGGAATTACTGAATCCACAATTTATGTCAGTATGCTTCAGGAGGGTCTTGCTCAGACTATCGACTGGTGTCTTAGTCATTGTCTGAAACTAAATGCAAAGAAATGCATCATCATTCCCTTTGGTAAAAATACCCCTTCACACTATCAAATTAAAAACAATACTCTATGTACCTACGAAGGGGTAAGGGATATGGGATCACAAGTAGACTGCAACCTTAACTTTGACCACCATGTGTCTACTGTAGTAAAGAAGGCTTTCTATACAGCACATTTGATTAGCAAAGACTTCACCTCTAGAGCAAAGAAGGTTATAACCCCTCTCTACTCATCACTAATCAGGCCCGTAATTAAGTATAGCACCCCTTTTGGCATGTACGTACAAAGTACCTGCAGCAATTGGAGAGACCTCAGAGATTTCTAACAAAGAAGATCAAGGGACTCCAGCATGTGCCTTACACAGACCAACTAAAGTCCCTGTCACTCTAGTCAGTATCATGTAAACTTCTTAGGGGAGACCCATGCCTGGCTTACAGAGCAATCTCCAACCCAAACCTAATGAATCTGCTGCACATCTGTAAATCAAACAAGACTAGAGCTACCCATTCCAGGGACCTAAATATGGCCTGTGACTTGAATAGGACATACTGGTGGAACAGATTTGTCTCCCAGTAACTGCCACAAATCTTTGGAATATGCTACTTATTCATGTGAAGCAGAGCACCTCTATGAACTGTTCAAAAGTAACCTGGATGAGTAGACTGAGCACTGTAAATTCTTACTGGGGATAGTGCCCACAACCCTCCTGGACATGGGCAGTCATTATTAAATACAGACCTGGGTATTAACTAGAGTATCTATGGTATCATAGTTGAATGAAACAGCTAGGCTTGAAATGACCTTTGGGTTGATAGCCTATTAACCTTCTATGAGCCTATGTGCCTCTTCATATATCTGTGTGTGTGTGTGTGTGAGTGTGTGTGAGTGAGAGAGAGAGAATCTTTCTGTGTACATGAGTGTGAGTCTGTCAGTGCTTCCACATCTACATGTATATGTGTGTTTGAGTTTCTATGCATGTATGACTGTGTGTCTCTGCCTCTCTGTTTGTTATTGTACATATATATGCATATGTCTGTGTGCCTGTCCTTTGAAATTTAATAATGACTTAAATACTTCCTCCAGTAATAATTTTATTTCCTAAACCAACTTTAAAACATAAGATAGAGGAATTATTTTACATAATAAATAAAATGATATGGACACACTATAGCTGGTTAAATATCTTTCAGTCCAAAGGCATTCTGTAATATGTAATTATAGAAGGGAATGCATTAAGAAGAGAATAAGCAGGAGACTGGTATTTTTGTGTAATCCCTGAATACCAGAGATAATGGGATTTTTCCCATTCTCTGGCATTGTGCAATCTCATATATATATTTAAGTTGGTGAGAAGTGGAAGATGCTGTTTCCCACATGGGGGAATACAGGTGTGCTTGTCCCCTGCAGAAACACTTTTCTCTGTTTTATTGGCCCATTTCTGAAACACTTTTGTGCGGCTGTACTTCAAGCAGTGATCATGTGCCTCTGTCTGTCATTTTCTCTCTCTACTTTGTAATTTCTCCAAGTCTTTTGGCTTTTTAATACAGTTATGGGAATGGACACCATTCCTAAGTTAAAGTATGATTAAAGTTTGTGAAATTATTATTGTTTCAATCTTTGCCATTAGTCAAAAGCACCCTCTGCAACACTCGCAATGAGCCTAGAATTTACTTTTTCTGCAATTCATACAGAGTTACATGTATCAGAAATTTATCTAAATAAAAGTAAGACTGTAAATTCTTTTTTTATGTGACCTATTGCTTTGACTACTGTTCCTTCCACATTGCCCTTGTTTCTGCCTGCAAATCCTGTTATTTTATGACTTTGGGTCTGTCGTTATTTAAGCCTCTGTAATCACTGGGTGTACCAATTTCAATAAGTGTTACTTTTGTCTTCTTTACATGGACTACTACAGTTGGTTTTCTTGCATCTCTTTTTTTGAACAGTTGATAATTGGTATTCCCATGTCATATAAACCTCATCATTGTGGCTCTTTTTTACAATAATTCTGAGCTACTGCTGAAACAACAAACCCGTAGCCTGACCTGCTAAATGGGTAAAACATTATTTATATGCAATATGTCATTGTTATTTACACAACTCTCTGCATAGCTCACTTTATACATCTCTGCCTGCACTATGAAAACTGTAAATTGTGAGGTTATGGCATATATTGGTGGTGGGTAAGTTTTATATGTGTGACTCTTTTATTTATTTATAGTACTGTTGTTTTATATATCCTTATATGTCTACAGTGTCTGTTCCTGTTGTATTTGTTTTGTTTCTGCTGTAAAAAAAGTTTCAATTGTTTTACTTTATTTGTAGTATCTTATTTTTTTTATTTTTACTTTTTAAATTTTTAATCATTTAATCTATTTTCCTTTTGTAAACTGTCATTCTTATGATACAAGCCTGAGTATCAAAATTTTGTGCAGTGATGTGTGCTTCTTCCTCTTGTATTGATCTGTATGACAATAAAGTTTACTTTGACTTCAATATTGCAATGATTGCACAATCCCCAGTTTGACAGTCTTGCCACATTATTATGCCTTTCAGTATACAGGCCCTCTACCATTAGCATATCACACCCACCAACAAGATGCACCACTGTTTCCAGTTCTGCTTTACAGAACTTGCCTTTGTCTGTTTCTCCCACATGGTCAATGGACTTCGTAAACCAATGTGTATGTAATCCACTTTCCTGGGCTACTAATATTAACCTTTCAAAATTCACCTCTCCTTAACCATTCCTGCATGAGATACTGATCGACATGAGGTTGTTCCAGGAGTTGTCTGTACTTGCAACAATATTTATTTATTATTTACTCTCTTTTACTAACACTATCCGTCAGCATAAAAACAATGGCTATCTCTCCTCTGCTACTTTCCTAGACCTATCTAAAGCATTTGACATGGTCCCACACAAACAACTCATCTCTGTTCTCAATAACCTATCCTTCTCTCAATCAGTCACCAACTGGTTTCAGAGCTACCTCACTGACTGCCAGCAATCCGTTGTATGGCAGAAGGATATAGCTCCCCAACTATCTGTCTCTGTTGGTGTTTCCCAAGGATTCATCCTTGGACCCTTACTCTTCTCCATTTTGAGCAATAATCTAGTCACTGCCACCAAACATGGCACACTCATACAATACGCAGTTGACTCAACCATCATCTGGTCAGTCCAGTCCTTACCCGAACTGCAAAAGGTCAGGCAGGATGCCTTTTCCTCTGTTGAAACTTGGCTATCCGATGCCCAGTTAATACTCAATCCAAACAAAACTAAACTCCTCATCTTCTAACCCAGCAAACATACTCAAATCTACTCTCACTTTAACATCACAGCAAAAAACACCACTATCCACACAACACATCACACCAAATTGCAAGGAGTTGAAATAGACAATAATCTCAAATTTGATATTCACATATCAATGACCATAAAAAAAGTCCACAAAAAACAAGGAGCCTTATACAGAAATAAGCAATTCCTCACCAAAGCATCTAGGATTTCAGTTGCAAATTCACACCTTATCTCCACCCTTCTTTATGCCTCTCCAATATATACCAACCTAAAGCAAAGCAATCTAAATAAACTCAAGACCTGCTGCAACAAAATCGCCAAGTTTGCCACTGGGGCATCCTGCCGTAGTCACCACTGTCTCTCACTTGCTGAACTGGGCTGGCTAGAACTCCCTCACCTCCTTCAATAGTATCAACTCTCTTTCGCACACAAACTAGTATACCATCCACTAAAAGTCCCATCCCATCTACTCCAACCCTATCTCACCACCAGACCACTACGATCCAGCAACAAAAATCAATTACATGTAACTAGAGCCAAGAACTCTGCTGGAGAAGCACTATTCTCCAGTTCAGTAGCCAAATTATGGAATACTCTACCCCCTGCAATAACCTCTGTAGCATCATGCACCCACTTCAAAGTTTTACTTAAAGCTCACCTAAAAACATGCTGGCTTTGCCCTTGTAACTCTCCTCTCTAACACCTCCCACTCCATCTGCCCTCAACCTCTCTTCCACCCCAGTAACTACCTTTATTACAGAAAACTCTGAGGCTTGTACACCTATTTATTTATTATACTACAGTAATTTCTTACGGTAGCAATGTTAACAACTGCTATTTACTTCATAGAATACATGCCATCTTAGATGGCACAGATGCTAGGTATCTACTGTATGTACTATGTTCTTCATCTGTAACTATTTTGTAATAATTTTACTTGTGGAGCTTTTCTCCCCGGGCTTCCACTGAAAAAGGACCTGCATCCAGTGGGACTTACCCGGTCAATAAATGTAAATAAATAATAATAATAATAATAAATAATAAATAAACTAAGCAGTGAAGTCATCTAAGATTTGCTCTCTTTATGTTTTAAAACTTTCATTATGTTTAGATCTGATAAAGTCAGCAGATATGTAAACAGTAATAGGATTGCATAAGCACTTTTCTTGTTTTTTTTTTGTCCAGCCAATCCAATATCATTTGGGGCCAATCACCCCAAAACTATAAATTAGAACAAGAAGAGCAAATGGTTTATAGCTTGGATGTTGCTCCTAGATATCAGGGCTGTTTTTAGTATTAATTTTAGTCCTCTAAAATATTCTTTACTGAGTGTTGTTTGCATTTGTTTCACACTCTTGTTTAAGTTCCTTTATGTCATATCCCTGTCCCAGACTGATATTTTCTTAGTGATGCAGCTTTCTTGCTTTAAATTTTACTTTTTTGAACATTTATCAAGACCAAATAACATTCTTATATCATTTAAGAAAGTTCTGATCACTTCCATCTGTCTTTTTACCTCTTCATCTGATGAAGTATGCAGTTTTAAATCATCCACAAAAAAAAAGATAAGTCTTTGCACCTTGTTGTTGTATGAGAGTCAATTTTTAACCATGAAGTAATCTGTTAAGTAGGCAGTTTAATGTGTTAAGGGCAACACTAAAAGCAGCAGTGACAGAGTCACCCCAGAATATCCCCCTTTCAAGTATTATCCATAGGATAATCATTTGTCCTCTATCATGGTTTACATGCAAAGTGGTTTCCTGCTGTTTCATGGTGACTGTAATGTAATTGATCAATATAAGGTGTATGTTATATATCTGTAAACACTCCTTTATAAGTGAATGTGGGATGTGGTCAAATGCTTTTCTGTAATCTATCCATGTCATATTTAGATTCTTCAGCTTTTTGCATTTCTCCATTATGACTTTAACAACAAATGGTACTTTGTTCCATGACCTTTTTGTTACCCTTTTGTTCTATTGCCATGATTGAGTTTTCTTTGAAATGATTATAAACTCTGTCAGTTTCAGTTTCAGTATATAGTTTATACATCGTCAGAAGTCTGTTATTTGTCAATAGTTTTTAGGATCAGGTTTGCCGTTAAGGAAGAGTATAATTTTTCTTGCTTAAACAGGTTGGTGTCTGTTGGGGAATGCATATAAGTAATTCTTACTCCGGGCTAAATCATCTGGTAACAGTTATGTTAATACTTTAGCCTGAAGTTAGCTGCTACATCTGGACATGGAGTTTTCTAATTAGGAGCTTTTATTAATTTTGTTTCAATTTCTCTGGTCATTACTTCATCCAATTTCATATCCTGTACATTTGAACTTTTTACTGTTTCTTTTACTTCCTCTATCCATTCAGCATCTTTTTATGTTCCACAAGGTCTTCATATATATTTCTCTGGGTCATCAATGAATTGCTTATTTTGTAGTTATCTGCATATCTTCTAAGTTTTTCTACCTGCGCTGATATCTTTAGTTTCTTATTTGTAATAGTAAACAATAGATCCTGATCTGTTCTAATACTGCGTGCTGCTTTTATCATGTCTATCTTTTTTTGTTGATCTGTTTCTCCTTCTATACTCTTCTAACAGGAAAGCTTCTCATCTTAATTGTTTTAAAATTTTCTCTGTGCGATACTTCCATGGTAGCATTTGATTTCTACCCTTCATTTCCCTTATCGTCCTTTGTTTTTGTAGTAAGACTGTATCTGTTATTAGTTTTGCTGTACAGTAGTGTATCTGGTTTCCTTCGTTATATCACATACATTTCTTTTAATAATCTTGATTTCTGTGTTCATTTTTTTATCAGACTTCTGACATTTTGGGTGTTATTAACCTTCTGTAATCTATTTCTCTCGTCAGTCTTAATATATCTAGCCTGGCTATCTCTATTAAATCCAGCAACTCTTCCCTTAGATCTTTTTCTTCTAACTAAGGACTGATTCTTTATTTTGTTAAAACAGGGTCCATCTCAGGTCTCTGTGCTGGGCCTGCTGCTCTTTGGTATTGACTTCTGGGAAGTCAAGGCCAATGTCAACGGTCATTGCCTGACCAAATTTGCAGGTGATTACAAACTGGGAGCAGTCATAGAATCCCCTTAAGATGCAAACATCTGGCTAGAGGGTCTAGCACAGACAAATTACTGGTGCCAGCCTCATGGCTTAAAACTAAACGCAATGCCAAGTAATGGATTATAGTACCTTTTGGGAAGTCTGCCACCCCAGAAAACTATGCTATCGATAAAACACCCCTAACAGTAGATGCACTTGTCAGGTATCTGGGAATACATGTAGACAGTAACCTGCCTTTCACCAACATGTGTCCAAGGTGGTAAGGAAATCCTTATATGTTGCTCATCTTATAAGTAAGGGCATGGCATCTAGGCCCATGGAAGTCATTGTACCGCTATAGTCTGCCATCATTGAACATAATGCCCCCTTCAGTACATACCTGGCCAAGCATCTGCAGCATCTGGAACATTTGTAAAGGTTCCTTACAAAAAGAAGATATGGCATAAACACAGAGTTGTATATGGATCACCTCAAAGCCCTATCTCTACTTGGTCTCTTATAGACTACAATCTGCGTCTGCACACAAATCATCCATGGATACTTCTCTGATGAATCTTTTGCACATCTGCAAAACAAACAAGAATTGCCAGATCTAAAAACGTAAATTTTGCTTGCAGCATAAATAGGACATGTTGGAGAGAGAGAGAGCTGTACCCCAGATAATTCCCATTCTGAAATAGGCTCCTCATCCATTTGAAGTGCCTCCCTAACCTTGTTTAAGTGTAACTTGGACCACTGGAATGGGAAATAAAAAAGTCACCCTCAGTCTTGCGTCTGTATTTCTGATGAACAGAGGAAGTCAGTAAATCATGTCATAGGTTCATAGGTGTTTACTAAGCTAATGTCCACAAGGGCATTTTTAAGCCTAGCCATGCATCCCGAATCTCTGACAAGTTCTGACACCCTTGATAAGTGTAAGCATGGGCTTGGGAGATGAACCATTTACAGGTTACCTGTTTGCATTAGAGACATGGGTGCCAAACCAGGGATGAATTTCCAGTTTCCCATGCAGTTGTCCAAGTTGCACTTGAATTGGGTTTGGGAGAAACTCTGCTTAACATGGATGTGGAGCCTGTTCCATCAATGGGGTAGTCTCTGGGACACATACCTATCTCTATAGCAGGTCCTATGCATGTCACAGGCAAGGTTGAAGTCTTTAGAATGAGTAATTCTGGTACTGTTTGTTTTGTGGATATGCAGGAGGTCCATCAGAGTGGAGTCTGACAATGCCCTGTATGCCAGGCATAGATCTCCCGTCAAAAGCCTGTAGGAGACTGAATACAGGGATCGGGCCTTGAGGTAGTCAGCACAGGACATATTACTTACACTCTGTATTCTTTTAGTGAGGAACCTCTGTGGGTGTTCCAGTTGTTGGATATGCCTGGTTAGGTACATACCAAAGAGGGCATTATACTCAGTGATAGGTCTGAATGCCAAATACAGTGGAACAATGACTTCCTTGGACTTAGATGCTATACCTTTGTTTATAAGTTGTGCAACATAGAATGGTTTCCTCACTACTGTAGACACGTGATGATCAAAGGCTAGATTGCTGCCTATGTATGTCCCTAAGTCCCTGACTACTGGGTCAACTCTAAGGGGTGTGTTGTCAATATGATGGTTACCAGGGATGGATGACTTCCCAAAGGATACTAGTATGCATTTCTTGGCATTTAATTTTGGTCCATGGCTCTGACACCAGTTGTTTGTCTGTGTCAGCCCCACCTGGAGAACATTTGTGTCAGTGTGAGATTCAGTGACAGCTCCTAATTTGCAGTCTGCAAATTTAGTCAGCCAGAGAACACTGACACTGGCCTTGACTTCTAAGAAGTAAATGCCAAAAAGGAGCGGTCCAAGGGCTGATCTCTGTGGGACTCCACTTGTGACTGTCCTCGTTGTAGAGGTGGACTCCCCAATTCTAACTTTCTGGGTCCTGTCTGTGAAACATTTGGCTGTCCACTGGGTGACATGTGGGTTTGTACCTAAATTCTTGAGTTTGTCAACAATGACCAAGTTGGGTATTGTGTCAAATGCCTTGGCCAGGTCAAGGTAGGCAGTGTGAACAAGTTTGCCCTCATCCATTGCTCTGGTGACCTTCTCAAAGAAGTCCACCAGGTTGAGTAGGCATGATCTGCCCTTGACGAAACCAAACTGGGTTCGGTCCAGTGTCTGGAGGTTTACTATATCTCTGTTGATCGTCTCCATGATAATTCTTTCCATCGCTTTGCATATAAGACTAGTGAGACTTATGAGTCTGTAGTTTCCAGGGTTTGTAGTTGGCCCATCTTTGTGCAGAGGGATGACTGTTGCCTTTCTCCATTCATGTGGCACGGAGCCTGTTTGGAGGCTACAGTAAAATAGTAATTCCAAAGGCCCTCATAGGTCATGTTTCATGCTATTTAGAAGGTATCCTGAGATATTGTATGGGCCCATAACCAACAATCAATCCGTATATAAGCGTTTAAAACATTTAACTTGTGGGACACATTTGGGTAGCATGGCTAGGCTTATAAAAGCCCTAGAGGTCATTCCCCTAGTATACACCAATGAAATTATGAACTTATGGCAAATTCTGTGTCACCCATATATCTGCTGTGGTTCCAGGAGTATTTCTTGAGATTTGCAGAGTACATGGAGTAGTTTAACCATGGCATCTTTGCAGACATCACAACATTTTGTTTTTATTTCATAATACTTCTTGCTTATCTACTCTGGCTACTCTCATTTATATTTGCCTGGACCAAGACTGAAATAGGTCCATTTGAATCAATACTCTACACCGGTTACCAATTAAAATGAATGAAAGAATGATTAAATGTCTAGAAGATAAATATAGCCTACTAGCATGTGATCACTAGGAGCTGTTTGCAGGTGTGGAGTGCTGTTCACAGGTCTGTTTTAGTGAGTTTAATTGAAATGAAGAGGCCTTGCCCTCAGCACAGAAAGTTAAAAGCATTTATTCAAAGCTACAGGATGAAGATGAACTAAGAGCAGCAGAGTGGGATAGACTGCTCATTTGCAAGGGTTCAAGGAAACTGAAGACAGTCTGTATTCAGGGGCAGCAACCTTTGGGATTGCTAATGGAAGTGATCTTTAATGCCTTTGTTTTTTATGTTGCAGTTGTTAGTCTTTTCCTTAAGATTTTTTTTTACTGTTTATGTATGTATTATGTGTTAAATAAAATTAAGAATTCAATACACTGGAGGTTCAGGTTAAAAAGTTTACTAGTGTACACCAGGAGGCAAAAAACGTACAAGTACAGAATTTTGTCTAACATGAAACAGGAAGTGTACAGATTTTATACTCTTTACATTCAAGTTGTGCCTACCTTTCTGACGTGGTATGTCACAGGGCATCTACATCACTTTAGCTTACAGTCCTCTATTCATAAAAACTGCTGATGCTGTATATTTAAAAAAAGTTTTCCTCTAGTAACAATACGGCATTGCTATCCACCTGTTACTTCTTCAAGGTTTCATATCAGTTCGAATACAATAGCAGATTCAGTCTTTTAATACACATCTTTGTTCACTGTTACACTTTCCCACCTGCTGCATGCTATCTCAGTAACACATATACAAGGCCAAATCATCCTAGCAGGAAAGAGCAGAAGATTTCATTATTTCACATATCTAATTTCCTGACCCAGCAGATAATCACTTGTGAAAAGCATAAACATTAAAACTTGCTAAGCTAGCATCTGCCAGGGTCAGAGGTTAGTTTGCTACAAGCCACACTGCAGTTTCAAAACTACTTGCATTTACACATGAATTTATCCTTTCTGTTATATGATTAATATAATAAAATACATTATATACTACTTTGTTTTTAAACCATCATTTCTAATATATTTAAATACACATTTTTCTAACATTTTCCCTCCTATTAATGCTTTTTATTCTATTTTGAAGTGTGTATAATATCATTTCATCTATCAACCTCTACCATTAAGGATTTTCAGCTAGGTGAGTCATTCAATCTATGCTTCAGAAAAAATGTCATCTGAGATCAATTTTCAATCTCAATGTCATTCATGGTTGTTTTCAATGAGTTCAAATATGAGTCATAATTAGTATTGCAAAAAGTATTGCCATTACTATTCTTAATATAACATCGGTAAGATATGGTTATATTACAATTGCTCCAGCCCACCTGGAGAGTATCATTTTTGTAAAAACATATAATTCCTTTTTGTGTGACAGGTAAAAATAAAGCTATTTTGTCCTGTGATCTCACAGTTCCTGTATTGAAGAGTGAATTCTCCCAAGTCTCATTTATCCCCAAAGGGATAGCGGACATTATCAGTCCTCCATATGCTGTTGGTATAGCTGTACAAACCCAGCAATTTGAAATGTTTATAGTCTCTGCATATACATGCTTCATGGCTAGGTATGTGTTAAAATTTGGATGCCAGTCTATAGACATTTCGTCACGCCTTCCCACTTTCACATGTGTGGTTGAGTGTAGAAAAAACCACAACAAGAGGAAAATTGTCACAATTATAGTCAGTAAATGTATACTCAGCAAAATGATTATGCAACATATTTGGGGTTGTTCTAAATTTCTGTTTGCTTTGTTTTTGGCCATCTTGCCCTTGTTGTATATCAGTCACAAAGTTTTTATCAAGTTGAAAGTTCTTTACCGGTTTGCAGTGTGTCAAATGAACCCAGGACTTCCTCTTGGCCACTCTGACTGCAGTAGGCATTGCCAACAGAACCTGGTACGGTCCTTCCCACTTTGGACTCACCCAATTCTTCCTTTTTGTCACTTTCAGCCACACCCACGTTCCGGGATCCAAAACTGCTTCCACCGGTCTGGTCTGTTCCTTATCTGAAAAAGAGTTAAACTGCAAAACAGATTTATTTGTTAACAGTTCCCTCATTGAACTGTCAGCCTCTTGCTCTGCAGGCATGAGAGCTTTCCACTGAGGCACATAATATGCTCTCCCAAAAATCATTTCAAAGGGAGTCAAACCCTTCACATTTGGAACCCTTCTCATACTCAGCAGTGCCAAAGGCAGACAGTGTATCCAATTCTTTTGGGTCTCCTCAACTAACTTCCTTGGTTTATTCTTAAGGGTACCATTGTACCTTTCCACCAGTCCTGCTGACTGTGGGTGGTAGGCACAATGGTTCTTTAAGGAGATACCAAAAAATCTCCCAAGTTGTTGGATTGTCTGGTTCACAAAATGTGTGCCGTTGTCACTATAAATCCTTTCCGGAATGCCAAATCTAGGGATTATTTCTTTTATCAGGGCTTTTGCCACTGTTGCTGCATCCGGATTTTTGGTTGGAAAAGCTTCTACCCATTTGGAAAACATATCTACGATAACTAAACAAAACTTTTTCCCTTCACACTTATTTAATTCTATGAAATCCATACAAATAGTATGGAACGGATATGGTGGTATAGGAAAACTTCCTTGCTTGGTTTTAAATGCCCCTTGTGCATGGTGCTTGTTACAAGTATGACAAGCTGCACAAAATTGTTTTGTATAGTTTGTGAATCCGTATGTTTGGAATATTCAGTTTACTAACTGTACCATCCCCCTGTTGAGACATGGCACTGCCCATGGCTCAACAAAGCTGCATATCTAAATAAATTAGACGGCAATATCGTTTTTCTCTCTTTGGAAATGTACAGTCCATTTTCAAGAATTGCACCTCGTTTTTCCCATTTTTGTTTTTCTGCTTTTGTAGTAAGCTTCTGCATTGTTTTTAACATGTCTAAATCTAAAATCTCAGAGGGTTGTAGTTCCTCATTCAAAAGTAAAGTTTCTGAGTCTGAGGCTGCTTGCTTTGCAGCTGCATCAGCTCATGCATTACCTTTCGAAATCTTATCCTGTTGTTTTGTATGAGCTACACATTTACAAATAGCTACTTTGGTAGGTAACTGAATAGATTCTAATAATTTCAAAATAAATTGCGCATGATTAATAGGTTTTCCACTAGATGTTATCATTCCTCTATTTTTCCATTGTTGTGCAAATACATGTACTGTAGAGAAAGCTTACTGACCGTCAGTATATATGTTCACACATTTGTCTTTTGCTAAAGTATATGCCCGTGTCAAAGCTATCAATTCTGCTGCTTGTGCAGAAAGTTATGTGGTAAGGATTGGGCTTCTAGAATTTCAGTGTCTGTAACTACTGCATACCCTACTAGATTCTTTCCTGTAGGGCCCCTTCTGCATGAGCCGTCCACGTAATATGTCACCTCGGCATTATCCAAGGGCATATCTGTGAGATCTTGTCTAGGTAAAGCTAACTGTTGAATTTCCTGCAGGCAGCTGTGTGCTGTGCCATCCGCAGGAGTTGGAAGTAATGTTGATGGATTTAATGTTGTACATTGTTCAATTATCATATGAGGTTGGCTCAGCAGTATAGTCATACATGAAAGATGTCTAGCAGGAGAGAGGTATGCTACTTTTTCTTGCAGTAAAATTATTGCGACTGCATGAGGCACTCTCAATGTGAGAGGGTGGAATAACACCACTGAGGCTGAAGCCTGTACTGCCATTGCAGCTGCAACTACTGCTTGTACACAGTGAGGCAAAGATCGCGCCACTGGGTCTAACTGCAATGAATAGTAGGCTATGGGGCGTTGCTTATCCCCATGTTGTTGCATCAGTACTGACGTCATATATCCTTGCTTGCAATCTACGGTCTGAAAGAACCATTTGTGATAATTTGGGAGTCCTAAAACTAATGAAGAAGCTATCAACTGCTTCAACCTGCAGAAAGCCGTTTATGCTTCAGGTGTCCATTGTAAAATATCTTGTGCTGCCATTGGTGTCTTATATATCAAGTCAGTCAGTGGAGCAGATTCCAAAGCATAATTTGGTATCCAGCTCCGACAGAAATTAGTTGTACCCAAGAAAGACATAATTTCCTTCTTGGTTGCTGGTTTGGGTGCTTGCAAAATCACTGTTTTTCTTTCTTCGTCTAATATTCTACCTTCATTGGATATCACATATCCTAGGTATCTAACTTGTTTTTTCCAAAGTTGTAACTTACTTTTATTTACTTTGTGTCCCTGTACTGATAAAAACTTCAATAACGCTATAGTATCCTCCCTGCATTGTTGCTGGGTGGGGGCTGCTAGCAAGATGTCATCTACATAAAGTAGAATCTGACTACCTCCTGGTGGGGTAAACCCTGCCAGGTTGCTAGCCATTTCTTGTGCAAATATTGTTGGGCTCTCACAATATCCCTGTGGTAATCGAGTATATGTATACCTTTTCCCCTGAAATGTAAATGCAAACCAATATTGACTATCAGGATGTATAGGTATCGAGAAGAAAGCATTGCTGATATCTACCACAGAGAAATACTTCTGTTGTGGTTTTAAATCATTTAACAAAGTATGTGGATCTGGCACCGTAGGTGCTCTAGGTATTACTGCATTATTTACAGCTTGTAAATCTTGAACCATCTGCCATTCCCCGTTTGCTTTTTTAACAGGAAATAGGGGTGTGTTACATGGTGAATCAAGAGATTCTACCAGTACTCCTTCTTTGAGTAATGCTGGTATTATAGGCTTGATTCCTATTTCTGCATCTTTTCTCAAAGGGTATTGTCTTTTCTGTGGTCTAAATGCTGATTTTGGTGTAATTGTAACTGGTCCTGCTGTTTGAATAAGTCCTACATCTGACTTGCCTGTTGACTAAAGAGTTGTTGGAATTTCACATAAGGCTTTTTCTTCTTCTTCTAATAAAAATGCTATTCAGCTGTCCTCGCTAGATCGCAAGTGTACAGCTGGATGTGTCTGTGTTAAGCAATTCAATTTCTATTTCTGTATCCCTTGTTCGAACAGTTCTAAGTCAGTCTGTTTCTCCAATCTTGTCACCTTTTCTCCTAAGTCTGCCCATTTTACATTTTTGTTCTTTGTCAAGCTGACATGTGGTAATCAATTTGATCTATATAATGCAAGGAATTCTTGAGGTAATGAACAGCTAACTACACTGTTCCCCTCAGTATCCCAGTACAAAGTAGGCAATACTAATCTAGTTGCACAATTTCTGAACAATTCTTGCTCATACTCTCTATCAGGTCCTGGTGTAGTACAGTAGTATAGAGTAGAGTGTAACAAATGCTGTTTATCAGTGTGAAGGGAGGGGGCTTTACTGATGGCTACGTTCATCAGTTCCTCGGTTACTGCCCCTGGACCAGTCATGACTAGGTCCTGGCTGTACCAGTAAAATGTTTCACCCTCCGATCGCACTACAAAGGTATCCATTTGTCTCTGCGCCTCCATACCTTGTACAGTTGGAACTACTGCTATGCCAAATATCTGCATAAGGTCCCTGCCCAATATGTTCACTGGACACTTAGCAGAAACAACAGTTTTACTTCTTTGGGTCATACCTGAAACAGGGTCAGTTATTGCTATATCATGGGAAAGTGGTTCCCTGTATAGCTGTCCGTTTGCGGCTTTTACCAGTATATAATCAGGTGATTCGGAATGTTCTGGTAACTTGGAGGGGTGTATTAGGGTCCATGATGCTCCTGAGTGACACAGGAATTTGACTTCCCTTCCCTCCACCAGAAGTGTAACTTCCGGTTTTGTATCTGCTAAGTAGAGCTCTAGGCGCAATGATGCTAAATCCAAGATTTCACTTTCTTCATTCTCCATATCTACTTGCACTTCCTCCTATCACGTTTATATTTGTTTTCTGTTCATTAACTTCTCCTGATGGCTTCTGACTTTCACATGATGTATCTTCACTATCATATAGTCAGTCCTCATCTCCCTTATCTTCTGAAATTACCTTTTGGTTCTACTTACATTCCCTTGCTAGATGTCCCTTTTTCCCGCACTTGAAGCATTCACCTCTCTTTTTCCTCTCTTCAAAATCTTCTGATCGTTTGTCTGACTGTTTATTTCCCTGGGTATTCTTCTTGCCCTTTTTACCTGACTGTAACACAAATACTTCAGCTCTGTCTTCAGCAGTGAAGACTTGCGCCTTCTTTTTCTTTTTGCTATTGAAATGTCTTTCAGCATGTCTGGCATATTCAAGTAAGGCTTGTAGCCTACCTGTTCGATGGTCTATCATATGCTTCGTAATGAAGCTACTAATAGGTGCAATGCAACCTTTCAAAAATGCATTTTTTAATTGTTGTTCATACGGGGAATCATTCGTTTGGTTTTCAGGAACCGTCATGCCACTGTGATTATTAAAACATTCCAATAATCTAGCATAGTATCCATCTATTGTCTCATTTTCCTGTTGTATGCATTGATTAATGCAAGTCCAGTCTGCTCTAGGTTTCCATTTCTCAGAGATTCAGTCTGTAAGACCTTTCACTCTGTTGTCTAATTCTGCGTCACTATGTGGGAGTGGTTTGAGCTCTGCATTACGAGGATTCCAGGTGCCACAAATCATGTGCCAATCTGGACCTATAATTTGTCTTACTACTTTTTCTACTTCTACCCCATTCAAGTGGTAACTCAACCTCATGCCTTGTAAATCTTCTAAAAATTTCATAAAATTAACTTTCGGATGGGGGATTCCCTCAGTAGCTTTCCGGATATCCTCCGGTGTCCATGGTTTATATACTAAGAGTGTTGGGTCCTGCCCTTCCTGTCTTGCCTGAGGATTTGGAACCTCTATAAGTGGGCATATTTCTTCCTCACTCTCATTCTGTAGGTTTCTTTCTATTTGATATGATTCTGCGTCCCTATGTATTTTACGTGTCCGGGACCTAGTTTCAGTAGGATCTCTAACAAATTGTTGTGGTCTTGCTGAGACTTCAGGATAATGCGGAGGTGGACCAGCTTGTCCACTCGCTTCATATCCTGAAAAGGGTAAAGGAGGGGGCAAGGGAGGAGGAGGAGGAGCTGTTGCTATTACTAAGTTATTATCTTCTTTATCTAAAAATAATGTTTTCGAATTTTTAATCTTCTGTTCTCTACGATTTGCTTCCTCAATCCACCTGTGTGCCTGAGGAATACCTAATTAACGTTGTTTTTTTGCCTGACCTCCTGCATCGGATTTAAGTTGCTTAAGGAGTTTAACTAGTGAAGTTTTATCTAGTTTACCATCAAATTCGTATTTGTTAACCCATTTCGTATAATACCTAACGTTATCGGAACGTTGTGATTGCATGTATTTCGCGTCTTTGGTTAGGGGTAGATCTCGCGATGTTTTAGTGCACTGATTTCCCATGGTAAAAGAAAATGTTACGTAACCATTCTTATCACGTGATATCAAGTTCTCAGTTCCTTTTCACAGTTTATCTAGAATAACTGCCTACCTTATTCTGTTACCCTGATCTATGACCAAATATACAGTACTTCCTTTTGTCCCTGATCTGCATAACAAATCTTGACAACAGTATACTGTAACCTAGTCCCTGATCTAAAACAGAAAAAAGGCAAAATATTCCTACCTGAGCCTCCGGTATTGAGTCATCCAGTATCTGCTCTTCGGCCACAGATCAGAAAGTGGCCAGCCTCTTTAAACGACAATTCAGTCGGAGGTCTTTTCACCCAAGAAGAACCGTTTCGGTAACTTCTCCTGCGCAGTATTCGACCACCGGTAGACTCTGATCTGCAGCTGTCCGAGGGAATTCCAGCTAAGAAGGACCAAACTGTTAAATAAAATTAAGAATTCAATACACTGGAGGTTCAGGTTAAAAAGTTTACTAGTGTACACCAAGAGGCAAAAAACGTACAAGTACAGAATTTTGTCTAACATGAAACAGGAAGTGTACAGATTTTATACTCTTTACATTCAAGTTGTGCCCACCTTACTGACATGGTATGTCACAGGGCATCTACATCACTTTAGCTTACAGTCCTCTATTCATAAAAACTGCTGATGCTGTATATTTAAAAAAAGTTTTCCACTGGTAACAATACGGCCTTGCTATCCACCTGGTCAGACATAATGTCTTTCTGTAAAGTTACTTCTTCAAGGTTTCATATCAGTTCGAATAAAATTCAGTCTTTTAATACACATCTTTGTTCACTGTTACACTCTCCCACCAGCTGCAGCTATCTCAGTAACACATATACAAGGCCAAATCATCCCAGCAGGAATGAGCAGAAGATTTCATTATTTCACATATCTAATTTCCTGACCCAGCAGATAATCACTTGTGAAAAGCATAAACATTAAAACTTGCTAAGCTAGCATCTGCCAGGGTCGGAGGTCAGTTTGCTACAAGCCACACTGCAGTTTCAAAACTACTTGCATTTACACATGAATTTATCCTTTCTGTTATATGATTAATAGAATAAAATGCATTATATACTACTTTGTTTTTAAACTAGCATTTCACATATATTTAGATACACATTTTTCTAACATTATGATTATCAGACACAGAGGATTACTAGACATGGCCCATTACCTGATATGTTAAGAAGAGGTCCATTTCATTGTTTACATGTTGTGGATATGAGAAACAGCACAGCAGCTATGGAAAAGGGGTACAAAGAACATTAGCACTATCCTGAAGATATACTTCCCAAACCTGCCAGAAGTGTAGGTTTTGCTGAAAGTAATTATTTTTTTGGGAGGTGGGACAGTGTTAATGACTGGTGGAGATTTTGGAAGGCTGTTGAAGATGGGCCACTAAACATGAGTTGAAGAATATATACTTTCAAGACAACAGAAGGGTTATTAATGACTAGTACATCCAGAAGGTAGTGATTGTCAGTTTCATTGAAAATTCCAGCATAGGTGAAAACAGGCACCTGTCCAGTCATGCAGTATCTTTGCTAACATTTAAGTTATTTTGTATTGTCAGTGGAGTGAGAAAAATGCTCCTTCTACACAAACATTTGGCTTAGGGGTTAATATTAATGGATAATGCATATATTCCCCACTTCTGTGAAGATCATTATTGTTTGAGGGTTTTTTGGTATCAGACATCTTGACTTCTGACAAGAGTCCTGATTTTATACTCATGATTTTTGTAGTTCTCCTTCTTCTATATGGTCTTATCTGACACATTTATTATTAAGCAGCAGCATAACTGGCATGTATGATGTTTATCATTTCATCACTACTGCAGAAGCATAAACTATATGGGTTCTCTCCTGCATAGGATATTTCATTCGGCCAGTTTACACATCGTTATGGCACGTATCAGTTCAAGCAGAGCTGAAAAAAAAAGTAACTGTTAGGGCGCTAAGTCCTTCAAGGATTTTCTACTACAGAAAAGCACTTCTCTTGCAGGAGTTCAAGGACCAATAGTTGGCTAATGGTCCTCCATTCCCTTTGGGGAAAAACCTTCCACATTTTATTTGTATTACAACATTTTAACTTTTTCTATGAAACAATTTACTTAAAGATAGGTAAAAGTGTTTTTCATGGACTGTCACACAACTTTTGTCACATTTTACTGTGGAGTGCAACTTTAAAATTTTTGGGGAAAAAGGTTGTTAAAATTACGTTTTTGTTTGTTTTTGCGAACTAAAACTTGTGTTAAAATGATACAACAACCAGTCCTTCCTTATTCGAGCCACAAGAAGTAGAACATTTTCCAACAGCCTTTGCCCCTTAAGCAAGCTGCAGATTTGCCCAGCTGTAGATGGGGGACTTTGCTGTAGCCATTTCTGGTTCCTCAGAGCATTCATCTTCTACGTTTTCTCCATGTGGTGTAGTCCCTTCAGCCATCATGGACCAGCATTTAGACATTTCTATTACAACTGTTGGAGTACCCTTGGTTTTCATGGGAGAACTACTGTTGTTGGTCTTAGAGTAAGGAGCATGGAAGTTCTCTTTTCTGATCTGGACTGGGATGCCTTTCCTCATGGATGATTTGCCTGTTAGGAGTTTGTCTACTTCTATCACAATTCTTTTTAAAAAGAAGCAGAAATTAAACATTTATCTTCCAATGTATCTGATACCTTGGCCAGGAATTATTTATTGGGCTTAGCTCATGCTTTTGGTCCTTCTAGTCCGAGTGAAAAGAATCTTTCACTTTCTAAAGTTTTTCAGTATATTGAACAGGATGATGATTGTTAGGAGACAACTTCTACTTTCTCTCTTCTGCTGTCTGATTCTGACTCTTTGGAGGGTGTTTCTTCAGGTAATCCCTTAGATGGATTTTCTTTTTCTGAAACTATATCCAGAATTATTTTTTTTTTCAGTGAGAACATAATGATATTCCACTGTCTTTAAAGAAATATGATATCTTATATCTTGTATTTCCTGAACCTACTCCTCCTGTTCTTCCAGGATTGGAAGATGTTTTTATTACACCCTGTAACAATTCTGATAGCCAGACTGATTACCCCTAAGAAAGCAGATTGTATAAAGTCCCTCAATCTTATACATTTTAATTTTGTACCACAGATAGGATCCAGCAGTGATTTCCTTGGTAAATATTGCTACTGCTAAACATCTGGTAAATGCTAGTCTTACCTCCTCTGATAAGGATGGGAAAGTTGTTGAAAATTTTGGGAAACAAGTGTATTCATCTGCCACAGTTTTTTAGAATTTTAGAATTAATTGCCAAACTCACATAATAAAATGTATGTCTGCCTCTTTTGACAATAAAAAACAGAAAAAGTAGTAGTCTTAAAACTTTATTAATAGGCTCACTCACAATAATTTCCAAAAATCATGAAACCCAGGTAGTGTCACAAAGCAACAAGCTTTTATTCATCACAGACAAGCAATACTCAGTAACAAAAAAAAAAAAAATCAGAAATACTTTACAATTTTAAAGACGTCAGCTTTTATACACTTAGAAGTAGGTGTGAGAATTATATGAATTATTTAATTATAACCCAGCCTATTCCAGGCAAACAATATACACAGGGCCCTAAAAGTGCATTTAAGAACAGCAAGTACACACACACATACACACGACTATGCTACTGATTTATATCAAACTAAATCCTAGTTAAGGAAAACACTACCTATTTGCAACCCACATTCCAAAATCAAGTATTAAGAAAAGCATAACATGCATATATAAAGACTGACTTTTAACTAAAATTGCTTTCAGCTAACCAATGCAATATTTGGAAAAGAGCAGAGTTAAAAGATTACCAAGGGGACTGATGCTTATTAAAAAGTTAATGTGGAACATTGTGTGTGAAGAACTAGCCCAGAAATGGACTGATATTGTTAAGGAAGCTAGTTTCAAACTAATAGACTTGCTTATCAAACACAACAAAGAAAAACAGGATACCACAAAGCAGATTATTGAGACTCCTGAGACTAAATGTAAGTTGGAGGCAGATCACAAACAAATTCCATAATTTGGTAGAGAAGGTTCTCAATTATCAGAAGTCCATCCAAGATAGAAAGATTCAGAAAATTAACAGAGATCAAATGGACAAAGATGATACACAACATCTCATGAACCATACAGTAGGTCCAGAAGGGTAGGTGGAAAAAGATGGCAGAACTACAGGAGATGTTTTAATAGGAGAGCCAGCAACAGGATAACACAGACACCTACAGTTATCACCAATAATAATACTTATGATGTCAGCAATGCCAACAGTAATTACACTAATATTGACAACAACAACCTTAATGTTCAAGCTTGTAAAGTAGGTGGTAGGAATGAACAGGTTTTTCACAATGTGAACACACCCACAGGACCAGACAGACGAATGAGGGATAGACAAATGGAGGACCAGCCATTGGCATCCAGCACCCCTCGGACCCCACAGACGGACATGAGAGAACACTGGAAGCCTACCCAGCCACAATACAACCTCTCTGGCTCATATCACCATGCTTGTTACAGATACTGACAGCTATATAATGAAAATAGAGAACGTGCTGAACATATCCAAGTTTTATCCTAAACATTCCTTTGAGGAGGTTAAAACTGCCTCTGTAGAATGGAAAGATACGCTAACCACAATGTTTAATGAAGAACTTATTAGTGAAACCTTTTTTGAGTATTTAAACACTCATCACCCCAAGTTACCTTGTTTTTTCAGATTCCCAAACCTCCTAAGAATAAAGAAGATCCACCTTAATGACCTGTTATTGCAAGTGGAGGTTCCATATCAGAGGCCACTAACATATACTTAGATTTTATTCTACAGCCTCTTGCTGAAAAGAACTCATCTTTTATTTTAAGTTCACTTGAACTTTTAGGAAAAATAAAAGATGTGTATGTGAATGAACAAAGTGTATTGGCAACTTGACATTGAAGCCCTGTACACTGTTTTACCACACGTACCACACCGGTGCTGGATTGAAGTAACTACAGAGGCTTATAGCAGAAATAACAATGCTACACAAGGCAAACCGAATGCTTGGGAAAGCTAATAGACTTTGGTGTTTAGTTACAGTTTTTTTTTTTCAGTTTTACTGACAAATGAGGCTAGCCATGGTTGTTGCTATGGCCCCTAGCCTGGCCACTGTAACCTTAGGCAAGTGGGAGGAGGAATTTTTGCTGCAAAGTAAATATCACAGATTTATGACCACCTATTCTCGCTTTATTGATGATCTAATTATTGTCTGGCAAGGTGAGAAATCTAAACTCACTCAATTTATCCACTACATCAGTAACTCCACCTCGTTCCTGAAATGTACCACTTCCATTATCCCGGAGTCCGTACAGTCAGTATTGATAAAGTTAGAGGAAGATTAATTAGCAACTTATACAGGAAACCAGCAAGAGTGAACTACTTCACAGAGACAGTATGCATCCAGTAAAAACTAAGCACAATGTAATAAAATCACAAGGCTGCAGATTAGCATGCATTACCACAGATTTCACCCCTTCTATCAAAAATGCGAATAATCTTGAAAATGATTTCTTAATCAAAGGATCTGAATCAAACATGTTACATAGGATCCTGGATACCATTAGAGATTTTAAAACTAACCATGACCTATGTGGAATAGGCCTTTTGGTAGAATTATGCAACAAGGCCACCCTAACCCAAAAGAAGAAAAAAGTAAGGACAGTTGCATTCTAACTTACACCTGGGATTTCAATACAATTAAAGGCATCTAGGAGAACTGGGCTAGCCTCACAGACAATCAGCACCTTGTAGGGGTTTTAGGAGAACACCCTACTTTTGTTTATAGAAAGAACAGAAGCATACTTAGCAGTGTGGAAAAGAAAATAAAGGATCGCCAGGATGACATGAGCACTAAAATCTGTTGGGAACCTAACTGTACTTTGTGTAAGTACTTGATGGATTGTGACTCGTTTGAGTGCCCCTGTCTTAAAAAAAGATGGTGAAATCTTCAGCAGGTGGTAACTGTAATACTGAAAAAGTTGTATATAAGGCCAAATGTAATGTTTGCCCTGCATTTTATGTGGGTAAGACTATGAATAAACTGAAAAGGGAGATTTCAGGTCATTTTTCTTACATCAGACATAAATGCTAGAGGAACATTTTATCCAAACACTTATTAGAACACGCCAGACTTTCTGGTTTTAAATGCATCATTCTGGACTGTGTGGAGATGGATGAGCTTGAAGGGGATGTCAATGGTGTTTTGGAGAAAAAAGAATTATGCTGGCAGCTGAAATTAAATGCATTCAGAAAACCAGGACGTAACTACTATTGCTCTATTCAGAGTGTGTTGAATTTACCTGAGCTGCCACACAATCTGTAGAGGTTTTTATGGAAATTGTGAGGGAATATTTTTATTTTCTAAAGGTACCAAACATACTAAAAAATAAAAAAAGATGTGTAGAATGCGTATAAATATATATAGTTTTAGTTACTTTAACCTCAATTCTGATTTTATTAGATTTAGTACACTCTTGCATCACACCAGAGATTTAAATGGTAATTGGACAGCGCAGTAGTGCAGCGGTAGTGTTGTTGTCTCACAGCAAGAGGTTCTCCGGTTCGATTCTCAGCTGGGGTGCCTTCTGTGTGGAGTCTGCATGTCCTCCCTGTATTTGTTTGGGTTTCCTCTGGGTACTCTGGTTTCCTCCCACGTTACAAAAACATGTGTCTGGAGTGTTCTTCCCAGGCCTCCTCTGAAAATTGTCTTTATTCCAAATTGTACTTTCCCGGTAAACAAATGTTAAATAAATAAAAAAATATTTAAATCACGCTTTTTTCATGGCGCTATTACCATAAAGGTTTGGTATAATTCCCCCATTTAGCATTCTGGTGCACACTCATGCACAAACCTGCACACTTTTATACATTACTTGCTTACTTCCTCCACTCTTTTCTTTATTTTTATGTGTTTTTTCTACTGGTTTTCATTGTACAAACATTTTTTGGGGATTGTAAATATGAAAACTGTCATGACAGTTTTTTTTTCTCGATTGCAAAGCACTGACATTTTCTCTGATGTATAAATCACTTATTTCTTTATGCACAGTAATACATATGAATGGATGCTTATTAGATATTATTACATTTATATTATAGTGTTCTAATCAGATAATGTTTATTGTTAGATAGCTACGTGTGTTTTTTAAGTGCTTAACGTATTATCGCAGACAGATTTTCGCTGTTGCGAAATTTGTATCATGGAATCAAAACGAGTGCAGGAAACACAGTAAGGTGTCATGGTAAGTCTTTATTGATGAAGAATAACTTTGGATTACCTTCAGGAAGAAAAAAAAATGAAACATTTCTCTTTCTGTTATGGGTGCATTACAAACGCACGCTGAAATTGTCATGGCTGCTCTCTTATTGACGAAAGGATTTTTTTCGGTGTGTGGAAGGAATCCTGAGAAGGAAAACACAGACACAGGCATCATGCTCTTGGTAAACAGTTTTTCTCACAATTTGTAAACATCTTTGAAAATAGCCCTTTCAATAAGAGAGGTGTAATAAGTAATGGTTTTCAAAAGGGAGACCAGATAATGTGGTCAGCTGATTCTGGGGGCGTTTTTCATGGAAGAAGTTTGCAGTACTGGTTTTGTTTTGTTTAGGGATGGTGGCATGTTCTGATAAATAAGTATTATGCTTCACACTTGTTGAGTTGAGTCTTTCGGCTTTTCCCGATTAGGGGTCGCCGCAGTGGAACTCCAGTCTGCTAATGATTGGCAGTAGATTTTTACGTGCCGAGTTGCTGGCCCAGACGCACAACCTTCAATAAAGGTACGCCCATTCACGCATGTCTCCACACAGAAGACGCTCTAGCAGAGAATCAAGCAGGACAACGTCTTACTGTGAGGCGACAACGCTACCGCAGCACCAATTATTGATTTTCTTAGTGCTGTAACGTTGTGGAGTGCTCATTCGCTGGTTTGGTATTTCTGTGTGGTGGTAAATTGTCAGCAATTGCAGTCCGTAGTGCAATATGCAACTTGCAATAAGTTCATAGGTTCATAGTTTAGTACTAAGCTGACTGCCCTTACGAGCCATTTTAAGCCTAGCCAATTATCCCTTGTGAGACTCAAACCTTGCACCTTGTGTTTGTAAGGCAATCACCTTAGCCATTAAGCCACCCTCCCAACCTGAGATGCTGGCAGTAAAGTGCATACATAAAAGCAGGACATCTTTCAATTTGTATTGATAACAATGCACCAAACAAACTAAAGTGCTAATGAGAACATATTATATTACTTTTTTGCAACATTCACAAACTGATTCAATGAGCGGGAAGCAAACAGTTTTCATTTGAAAATCTGGTTGCGATAATATGTAAGTACCGTTTTTTCTTGTATTTATCTAGTTAGCTCTTTTTACTTATCTACCTATGTATATGATTTTAGTTCTTGTCACAGACCTGATGAAGGCTTTATTGCATTAGATAGCCGAAAGCGATTTGAGTTAAAAGTCAGTCTTTTTATATGTATGTTATGCTTTTCTTAATACCTGATTTTGGAATGTGGGTTGCATACAGATAGGTAGTGTATTCCTTAATTAGGATTTAGTTTGCTCTAATTAGTAGTAGTGTCTGAGGGTGGATACTTGCTGTGCCTGGAATAGGCTGGTTTAAAATTAAACAATACATATATTTTCCACACCTCCCTCTAAGTGTATAAAAGGATGTGTTTAACACTGTAAACTATTTCTGATTTTTTTTTGTTACTGAGCATCGCTTGTCTGTGACAAATAAAGAGGCTTGTTGCTTTGGAACACTACCCGGGTTTCATGATTTTTGGAAATTATTGTGAATAAGTGCATTAACAAAGTTTTAAGACTACTAGTTTTTCTGTTTTTTTTATTTTTTTCTCAACACTCATGTTGGTGAGGTTGGAACTCGACAGATTCCTGTGCTTGCTCCTCATTTGAGGATATGAACATTGTAGCTTTTTTATCCTCTTCTGAGGAAAAGTCTTCCTTTTGTTGTTTTATTGCTTCCATCTTTCAAGTGATAAAACACACTTTAAAGTGTGATTATGACTCAACTGTCACTTCCAGAGCTGCTGCTCCTGAAGCTGTTATGAGATGGTTTGGCTTGTTGCTTATGCAAAATCTACCTGAGGATGTCAGAGCTAGAATTTTGATTTCTCTTTTCGATTTTTTTTTCTGGAGGTCTTGAAAAAATATTATGAGAGAGGGAAGTTGATACCGGGAGTTTGCCAGATTTTTAAGGCTTCCTTCTTCAAGTTTGAAAAGGGTATTACAGCTACTTTTCAATCATCTTATTAAAAGCAAAATAAGCAGATACAGCAAGCTTGCTGGCAAGCAGACTTAAAAGCAATGGCAAGGAGGCTCCAAATAGAAAGGGGATTCATCCCCAATATTAGGACAGTCCAACAACTATGAATGACTATCTACAGAATGCCTCCCTCCCACTTTGGCATGCCTTTAAAATCTTCTCCAAAATCTCTCACTCCATGTTTCTGTTCAGCAGCAAATAGTCTCAGACAAATGTGTTTCAAGAGTGATTCATCAGGGATAGAAATGGCACTGATAATCCCACCATCCTTTTCAGGCGATTTTGTCTCATCCACCAGATCAAATCTTTTTTTTTCCGATCTGTCATTCAGCAGCTACTAACACAGGAGTGATAGGTTCATAGGTTCATACTAGGCTATCTGCCCTAGGGCATTTATAAGCCTAGCCAGTGTGTTTGGTTTTCGCCACCCATTTTAAATTAATTTTACTATGCCCTTTTTCGAGGTTAGTATACTGTGCCTCTGTCTAACAGTGACACAGAAGTGATACCCGGGGTAAACCTATGATCTCCCATCCACATCAAGATTCCTCTTGAAGAGAGTCAATGAGGGACTCTGCCTAACCTGGACTGGGATTTTATTCCAGAGTGAAGGGAGCCTCTGGGTTATGAATCTGTCCCTCCAGCATGTCCTATTTATTTCAGTGCTGAGGTTCAAGTCTCTCGAGCACGTAGCTCGATGGGATTTGGATTTTCTGAGGTGCAGCATGTCCATTAATTCCGGGTTGGATATGGCTTTATACGTCAGGCACAGATCGCCTCTGAGCAGGCGGTATGCCACTGAGTAGAGCTGGAGTTTCTTTAACCGGGCAGCATATGGCATCTGTTTGAGCCCTTTGATCCTCTTGGTGAGCTACTTTTGGGGTCTTTCCAGTTGCTGCAGGTGTCTGGTGAGGTACATCCCAAAAGGGGCATTGTACTCAATTATGGGCCTGATGAGGGATGAGTAAAGAGGCACGATGACCTCCCCTGATCTAGATGTGAATCCCTTCATGATTAGGTGGGCTATATAAAATGTTTTTCTAACCACTTTGGCCACGTGGTTGTCAAATGAGAGATTGCTATCAACTTGGGTACCCAGGTCCCTAATTACTTCTTCTGTACTTAATGGATTACCACCTATGTGGTAATTTGTGGGCACTTTGTTTTTGCCAAAGGGGATGACTATACACTTTTGGCGTTTAGCTTCAGGCCATGGCTCTGGCACCAGTTGTCTGTTTCTATGAGGCCCTTTTGGAGGATGCTTGTGTCGGCTGGAGAGTCGATTATGGCACCCAGTTTGCAGTCATCTGCGAACTTGGTCAGCCACAGTCCTTCCGTGTTGGCCTGTACCTCCGAGAAATATATACCGAACAAGAGAGGTCCCAGGACTGAGCCTTGTGGGATGCCACTTGTAACTGGCTTGGAGTCTGACATGGCTCCAGCAATTCTAACCATGTGGGTTCTGTCTTTGAGACAGTTTGCAACCCATCTAGTGACATAGGGATTTATATTTAAGCTGGTTAGCTGATCTATAATGCCCAAATGGGGTATTGTATCGAAGGCTTTTGCGAGGTCCAGGTAGGCTGTGTGGACCAGCTTCCCCTCGCCAATGGCCTTGGTGACTGTTTCAAAGAAATCGACCAGGTTTAAGAGGCAGGTTTGCCCTTAACAAAGCCAAACTGGGTAGGATCCAGTGTCTATAGGTCCCCAATATCTTTATTTATGAGGTCCATGATGATCCTTTCCATAGCTTTGCAGACCAAGCTAGTCAGGCTTATGGGGTGATAGTTTCCAGGATCCGTTGAGGCACCACCTTTGTGGAGAGGGACCACTGTTGCTGTACGCCACTCTTTAGGTACATATCCTGTAGTAAGGCTGAGATTGAACAGTAGTTTTATGTTTGGGTTTAGCTCTTCTTGGAGTTCATGTAGGACGCAGCCCGGGACACTGTCTGGTCCCATTGATGCTGTGTTTTTTGCTTTGGAGAGGGCGGCTCTTACCTGAGCATCTGAGATGTCAGGGGCGCAGCACTCTGCTGGGATAGATATTTGCCCTTTTGGTGGGGGGTGGGGAGAAGTTTGCGCTGAACCTGTCAGCTAGGATGTTGGCAATGTCTATGGGTTCGGTGTATTTTTTGTCATTTTGGACTAATTCTGAGCATATCTGGGAATTCCCACCCATGTTCCTAACATAACTAAAGAAAGCCTTGTGATTATCCTTAGTGTCCTGTGCAATATTTCTCTCGAAGCTGGCCTTAGACCATTTTATGAGTGCCCGTAGTTTTTTGCTAATACTGATCAGAGATGCCTTCCCTTTTTGGGATTTTGCTCTATCATGTAGTAGCTTCCTCCTTCTATTGTATAGTTTGTTTATGGCTGGGGTCCACCAGACAGGACGTCTGCCTTTGGAGGATTGGATCTTGGTTTTATTTGGGATTGCATGATCCATGCATTCCTGAAGGTGTTCATAGAATGCGTTTATAAAGGATTCTGCGGTCTGGGCTGTATTTTCCACAGGCCCGGGGGCTTTGAAGGATTCCACCTTGGTTTTGAGGAGTGTGAAATTTGCTTTAGACAAGTTTTTCACTGTGGTTTTCTGGACAGGGGCTGGGGTTGGGATGTGAATATCCAGTGAGATTAGTTTATGGTCTGATCTTACCAGTGAGGGATACAATTCTGGTCTGGAGCATAGAGTCCCCATGTTGGTGATGATCAGGTCCAGTATGTTTCCCCCTCTTGTGGGAGTGGTAACAAGTTGTTCCATAGCATTTGAGTTTATAAATTCTAGGAACCTTTGGGCTAGGGTGTTGGAGCTAGAGTAATGCTCCCAGTCTATGTTTGGGTAGTTGAAGTCACCCAATATAATGGTGTTTGGAGAGACCTTCATATTTTCCATTGTTCTCAGGAAGGCCGAGTGGGGTTCCTGGGTTTGGGAGCGTGGTCTGTAGCAGGCTATAAACTGGAAGGCAGTTTTACCCACTGTTAGTTGCACATGGATAGTCTCTGATGCTTCGTGCTGTGCCACCAACCTGGAGGTGTGGGTATCTTTGACGAATATTGATACTCCCCCTCCTTTTGGGGTTCGGTCCAAGTTTTGGGGCCGAAAAGCATGGTATGAGGTGTAACCTGGTAGTGGTGGGGTCCTCTCGGGAGCCTTGAACCAGGTTTCTGTTACTGCACAGATGTCGATGTTCTCCATGCTAAGGAGAGTTTTGAGTGCGTGCATCTTGAGGTTTAGACTTCTGGCGTTGAGTAGCATTACTCTTAGTTTCTTATCCCTTGTGATACCTATGGAGGTGGGTTTGTCTTTTGAGCCTTGCCTAAAAAAGGCACTATGGGGGTAGCAAGAGCCTTTGCCAATATCCGAAAGCCCAGGAGTGACAGGTGCAAGCTGTCTCTAGCGAAGCATCGTGGCTTGTCGAGCATGTCATCCCAGGCTGACAGGCATTGGATCCCCTTTGAATGACACCAATACTTAAGCCAATTGTTGAAATTGATCATCTTGTCTTCATATTGTGGCATCATTCTTGGTGAGGGTAAGATGCTACTCAAGGTCAGGGTCATACCGGCCTGGGCTACATGCTCAGAGAGCTCCTGTATGTCTCTTTTCAAGTAGTCCAGGGAGGTACGTCTCAGGTCATTCACACCAGCATGGACAATGACTGAGTCATATTTGTACTTGCCTTGGAGTGACCTGAGTGCTTGTGTTATGTGGCGGATCCTAGCGCCCGACAGGCAGCTCACCGTGACCTTCTCCTTGTTCAGCCTGGTGAGCGGGACGTCAGTGTGCCTAACGATAGAGTCACCTATTACAAGTGTATCAGGTGTGTTGTTTAGCCTTAAGGGCTGTGACTGTTCGGCACACTGGCTTTGTGAGCTATGTGTTGCACGTGTTTTGTTTTGGGGTAGCAGTTGCTTGGGTGTCTGCTTTGGAGGTCTCTGCTGCTTAGGCAGATTTTTTTAGAGCCTCCGAGTATGTTTTTGTGTGTTTATGTGTGTGGTTTGCTGTCGTGGTTGGTCTATGTGAGACTGGAATTGTAGTGAGTGTGGTTTCCTTCTCCTCCTGACTGGTTACACCAGTACTGATTTGAGAGAGCTTAGCCTCCATTTTGTCTATATGGTTGCATCTCTCACGTGTTGGAATTTGTTGGGAGGAGGAGAGGGTTGTCTGTGTACATGAGGCAGTTGTAACATTGCCTCAAGATTCCCAGATTCACAAGCTGGACCGGAGAGGAGATTGACAACTGACCTTTGGACATGCTAGAATAGTATTGGGAATTCCTTTATAATTGAAAAAAAGGGCCAATGGGGAACAAGGTACTCAAGGGGAGTTTGTGATAGAAGCTGTCCTTCCGTCTGTGATAATGAAAGGTTTTTACAGAATAATGTTTGTGATACAAAAGAAAGAAGCTTCATGGAGAACAGTCCTACCTCTTTCCTTTCTAAACCAGTTTGAGTCCCAAAATTCAAAATGTTATCACATCACAATCTGTTAACTCTCATTTCCCCTTTTAGGTTTTTTTTTTATCAGTGACTCCATTTTTAAAGTATGATTATCATCACATTCCTGTAGCACTATGTTTCAAATGTTTCTTAATGTTTTCTGTGGTTGGATCACACTTTCCATTCTCTGCATTACCATTTGGGTTCTACATTGCTCCAAGGGTGTTCACAAATGATAACCTACCATAGACTTTGAGGTATTCACACTTATCATTATATAGATGACTCGCTTATCTTTGCAGGATTGTTTTCATGGGTTTTCTCTAAGTTTCCTCATTTCAAGGAGGTTTTTTTCCAATTGAAAAAAAACAGATTTTTATTTAGATCTCTTCATGCATTTTTCCATTCAGACCAAGGGAATTTCTCATGATACTAGGTTTCATGACAGCCATAATTCTCATGATTTATCTAGCCAGACTGCATAAGAAAAATGAATTGGTACCTAAAACCAGTGTGGACTCAACATCAACATCCCTGACATTCCAGATTTCTGTGCTAGGATTTAAAAAAGGAACTTCTTGGGTGGAGAAACCAGTTTTAGCTGTATCCTGGTCCCTTAGTTTCCTTTCCAGCTACAGATGCCTTAGACTTTGCTTGGGGAGTGATGTCTATTGGAGTAAATATGCAGGGTCTGTTTAACAGAAAGGACAGACCAACACACACAGATATAAAAGAGATGTTGGCAGTAGCAAGTGCGCTCATCTCACTCAATCTTCTCTGGTCCCCAGGACCATTAGAAGTGGGTACAGGCAACACTACATTAATGTGGTACATAAACCTATAGGAGTGAACCTGATTTTACTCTCAGTGTAGACCAGACATGGTAGTCTGTGATATAGCTTTTCAGCACAGTCTCATTGTAAAGGCATCTTACATCTTGACCAAGAACAATTTGATGGCAAACAAGGTGAACAAGACCAGGGCACACCTTCATATATGGGAACTGAATCAGGGGTCTTCCAGGAAATGATCCAGCTGTGGGGAATACCTCTTTAGACATATTTAATTCCACTCACAACAAACAATTGGAAAAATCCTGCTCTGGGGCTCCATGCAAGAAGGCCTGGTAAACAGATGAATTTTTATTTCCTTTTATATAAATGTTTCTGTATGCTTTTCCATTGATATATAGGGCCATTCTGAAGACTCAGAAGAATTCTCTAAAGATCATCCTGGTGACTTCTTTCTGGCTGAAACAATAATGGTCCCCCCTTCTTTTGGAAATGGCCAAGGGCAATTACCACAAGCTTCCTCACAGACTGAACCATCCCACACAAGACAGGGTGTTTGATACACCTCATTTTCAAACTACTTCGATTACTGCCTAGATGATAGAGTTTTAATACATTTCAGGCACCTGTTTTCTGAGGACATGCAGCAGGTATTAAAGGAAACATGGAAGCCAGCTTCTAGGAAATCATATAGTAACAAATGGAAAAGATCTCCTAGTTGGCTGAAGACAAGAACGAAGAACGTTTTAACAGTAGATGTTCGAATGCTCACTGCTGCACTAGTCGCTGCCTCCCATCTTAACTTATTTTTGTATGGGTTTGTTGCCATGCTAAGGATTTTGATTTTTTATTACCTTACATTAACCTTTTTAAGGCCTCCCTGCCTCACATTACTTTTCTTCAGTTCTGCCTGAGCTGATAATCAACTGGATACATGGAAGTTAAGCTTTGGAAGCAGGTTGGCTGTTCTGTCCTGAGCAGATTATAAACCACATCGCTAAGGCTACTGCAGCTGTGATCATTCAAACATCTACTGTTATAGCAGCTTTACTCACACAACTGTACTTTCCCTGAGTAGTATCTCCTTGCTGACTCCTTAAGAAATAACGATTCCAGTACTTTGGTGTTGTGCCTTACAGCTGTGTCTGTGACACTAAATTCCAGAAAACAGGACATCTGCGTATAGGAGGAGATTTGTTACTATATAAGCAGAGACTCTACTAATTTATATACTTGTGCAGGATGCAGGTTGACAAGATATAATATTTTTGCATTCTGTCTTTTTACATAATTACAGTTTTGTTTCTGTTCAATTTTTGCTTGCGTATAAGAAGTGTAGTTGAAATGTCTGTTTACTGCTGCTTTATTATGAAAATTATTCTTGACATGCTTTAAGTGAGTAAACTGCCTTTTTGTCATATTCTGTTACTGCTCTGCTTGTAACTATGAGCTGCTTCTAGGTTGCTGCAAGTAGTTGAATAATGTCTTTAAATAAAATATGAAGTTATTGCTACTGTTATTCTGATCAAGCTAGTGTGATAGACTGTCTCGTGGTGAATACTCATGCGGAGGTGTTTTGATGCAGTTACATAGGATGTTGTAAGGAATGGTAGGGATGATTGATCGCAGAATTTATTCATAGCTACTGGTGCAGAAAACTAACTGGATAATTACTTACAGTGCAATTAGTTCCATTGATGGTATGAGAAAAGCTGTGACGTACTTCAAGATCAATATTAAAAATAGACCTGTACACCTTTGGGTTGTTTCACTTCTGACTTGTGTTCATTTTATGAAATATAACAAATGAGATATATTGAGTGATAGAAATCAGTCAAGGATGATGTTATTTGACAATCTGTATTAAACTGTTCAAAGGGTGGGGGGATTGCCATATTTCTCAACATAAAGCCTGTGACATGATGACATGCTGTAGAAAACAATTTGGTTATCAGTTTGTATGAGAAATGTTAATGTCTTCAGAAATTCTCACACAATAGATGACAGTCTCTTTAGTTCTGAAAATGAGATGTTACACATTTGGAAGAATGGTTCACCGTTACTTAGGCAACCGATAAAGCTACTTTATATAGCACTGGATTAGTTCATTTCAGACGTGATAAGCATGTTACAGATGTATTCCCTGCTACTTTACATCATTTTATATAACACATTGCCTGAGTGGTAAGCTGATGGATAACAAACATTAACAGGTTTTTTACCTTGCATATGACTGCTTTTTAAGAGTTTAGCATTTCACAGTAATGTTCATAGAAAATATTGACAGATTGTCGGGAATGTATGGTTGGAAGACAATCTATGGAGGTAATGAAAAAAGCATGGGATGACTGAAGAAAGGGTGGATGACGGCAGAGAGATCAAATGTGAAATGCTTCAAATAGGGCAGACTAGATGTAGATGGTTATGACTGGGTCTCTATTTAAAATCAACTAATATGCTGAGACATGAATGTCAGGAACATGACAAATGGCTTATTATCAGCGAGACCCTATCGTAGCTCTTTCCATACATGAACTTACAGTTGCCATGATGTATTACTAGTTACAAACTTACAGAAAAAATGTTGGAGAATGATTTGTTTTGCAGCTTTCTAAGTTTCTAATACAGTGCAATTTCATAGACAGCAGCCAGAAGCGAAATGCATCTTTGGTGCAGAAAATGATGGAACAGATTTTGTAATACTGCAGTGTAATGTAAAGTATTTCATAGCTTTCATTGCTGTTGTAGCATCCAGCCATTGTTCTGTGGTTCATGCTTTTTATGGCCTTGCATGAGACTACTGCTTAAAAAACATTAAAAATCTTTTTATTTACATCAGAAAGGTATGCAACAGAGTTGTCTTTTTCCTGAAAGTCTGTGTGCAATCACACCACTTTGTGCACTACAAGCAAATGTTCTCCTGACAAGCAGGAAATATAAAGTTATGTCTACAGTTATTGGTTATGGTGCAGATGTGACTTGAAATGCATTAGCACCTATAGCCAGTTTGTTCTTTGTCTTTGAATGGTAAATTCCCTGATATTTATCCAAGTCTGTTGTACTGATCTACTTTAGAAAGCATCTAACATGCATTTGTATATGTATTACCATTGCTCCCCTGATATTTGCTAACCAGTCAAATCAGGTTGAAGAATATGCATGCAGGACAAACATCTCCATCTGTTTTCACTTGCAGGTAATTACAACCTCTCCTGACTAACCCTCATTGCCATATGACTTCAAATATGAAAAATATGTATCAGAGTTTTACACAAGAAACAGAGATGCCAGCATTTTTCTAAATCTACCATTTCACAGAACAGTACTTACACTTTACCTGGATACATGTTTTGTATGCCCTAATTTTACATTGTTGTATTGATTCAGACATAAAACCATTGTTCATGTTTATAACTAATGCAACACAGAATTCTGGCTCATGATGAATGCATGTTACCACCCACTCCTTTGTGTGGCACTTTATTTTCTTAACACGCAATGCTTGTACAGGTTGACAGTGTCCAATTAAAGTCTATTACTGTGTTACTAAAGTAAATATGAAAATATGCCATATTTTCTATAACTTTTCACTCCCACATTCTTGGAATGTATTTGTCATGCTGACTATTTAAAACATTACAGATGCTAAGTCATTTCAGCTACCAAGTGCTACGTTGTTTGTAAAGAAGATAATAGCATTTAAAGAAGACAATAGGTTCATAGATGTGTACTAGGCTAATGGCCCTGGAGCCTATATAAGCCTAGCCCAAGAAGATTTCCTGGCATCAAGCCACCCAAAGTTAGTTCCCAGTGCCCCTGTCAAGCAAGGCCACTGAAGTGATCCCCGGAGAGAACTTCCTATTGTCCACCCACTCGTCAAGATTTCTCTTAAAGAGGGCCAGTGAAGTGCTCTGCTTCATGCGAATGGGAAGTTTGTTCTAGAGTACGGGAAGTCTCTGGGTTAGGAACCTGTCCCTCCAGCATGTTCTGTTTATTGTGGTAATGAGGTTAAGGTCCCTGGAGCATGTGACATGAAGGGATTGGGATTTCTTTAGGTGTAGCATATCTAGCAGTTCTGGGTCAGACATGGCTTTGAAGGTCAAGCAGAGATCGCCTCTAAATAGGTGATAAGAGACAGAGTATAGCTGGAGTTTTTTGGGTCTGTCCATATAGGACATGTGTCTAAGGCCTAAGATCCTCTTAGTGAGGTATTTTTATGGCCTTTCTAGTTGTTGTAGGTGTCTAGTGAGGTACATGTATAAGGTCAGCTCCCAGTGATTTCTCCTGTCTACCTGATGAATCTGGGCATCTTGGTCATTTGGCAACCCATCTTATTACATAGGGGTTTATGCCTAGTTTAGTGAGTCTATCTATGATTCCTGAGTGAGGGATGGTGTTGAAGGCCTTGGCAAGATCTAGGTAGGCTGTTTGAACTACCTTACCCTCATCCACAGCCCTGGTGACAGACTCTTAGAAGTCTATCACGTTGAGTAAGCATGATCTACCTATCACAAACCCATACTGCATGGGGTCCAGAGTTTAGAGATTCCCTATGTCCTTATTTATAAGGTCCATGATGATGCGCTCCATAGCCTTACATATCAGACTCATCAGGCTAATGGGGCGGTAGTTCCCAGGGTCTGTAGTTGCTCTCTGTTTTTGGAGTGAGGTGACTGTAGCAGTGTGCCATTCGTTAGGAACAAAGCCTAAAATGAGGCTGTGATTGAACAGAGTACTCAAGTGTGGTGCCAGTTCACTTTGTAATTTATGTAGAACACAGCGAGGGATATTATCAGATCCCATGGAAGCTGTATTCTTGGCTTTGGACAGTGCAGTTTTTACCTTTGTAGCCATGATAATAGGGACTTGGCATTCCTCAGGTATTGTGATAGGCCCTTTAGGGGTGAAAAGGGGGTAAAGTTCACACTGAGCCTGTCAGTCAATATGTTGGCAATATGATTTGGTCTGTGTATGTATTGCCATTGTGCTGTAACTCAGAGCAGATCTGAGTATTGCCATGTAGATTCTTGACGTAACTATAGAATGCCTTGTGCTTGTCTTTAGAATCTGCAGCAATTTTGTTTTCATAGCTAGCTTTAGAGTATTTGATGATGAATCTCAGTTTTTTGCTGAGGCTAACAAAGGAGTTTTTCCAGTCTTGGGACTTCAACCTTTTCTGTAACAGTTTTTTCCTTCTGTTGCAGAGTTTGTTTATGGTGGGGAACCACCAGATTGACTTACTTTTTTTGAAGGAGAGCGTCTTGGTTCTGTTTGCTATGGCCCGTTCCATGCACTTGTGTATGTGCTCATACAGTGCATTGGTGCAATAACATTGTGAGTATATTAGTTTTTGAAGACTATTAGGAATTTTTATAATGGCCAGTAAAAATAATGGGACTGTGGCATGAGTTTAGACACCATTTTTGTGAAATTAGCAGTGTGAAAAGGCATTTGAAGAATCACAACCCCAAAGTTTGGGCTTTACTCTTGCACCCCTAAGTGTAAGAACCCCATGTGTCACTGCAACTTGGGAAAAAGATGTTTTCCTCTCTGAGGCCAAGCAGCGGCTCTCATATTACTGTACTTTTCACACAGCTATCAGATTATGTAACTAAAAATTCCAGGTGCAGATATGTTATTTTTTAAATAAGTTCAGGTGCATTTTCAGCAAATATTAAAATGGTCAGGCTTGTTGGGCCACACAACTGTTTTTTGCTGCAAGGGATGATATTTCTGTGTTCTCATACCCATTCTATTTTCATAACAGTGAAACATACAAAAAATATTGCTCACAATAACAAAAGCAGAAACAGACAGGTAATTATGAAGTAAAAATAGCCTCCCTAGCTAAGGATAATCACTAAGGCATTCCTCTAACCATGTCCGAAATTTAAAAAGGAATACCCAACTATGCACTGAACCAGTTGTGGATGGCACTACATGTACGTAACCGGAGGTAATAGCCAACCTGCTAGCTGACAGATTTGGAGAAAATTTCACCCCCCCCATCCCCTGCAGTCATCACCAATGTATACCTGCCACCATTCCTCAGCCTATTATCTCAAGAGAGCACATCATCTTGGTGCTCTCTAAGGCCAAAAACATGGCATCAGTGAGACCAGACAACATCCCAGGTTACCTTTTAAAAAACTTAAAACATGACCTAGTGCACCTGCTTGGATCACTGTTTAACCACAGCCTGAGAACTGGCTGTGTTCCGGTGGAATGGAGGACAGCAACAGTAATCTCACTGCAGAAGGGGGGACCATCAACCAACCCTGGGAATTGTAGGCCCACAAGCTTGACTAGACTCATCTGCAAGGCCATAGAAAGAATCATTTTGGACCTTATTAACGAGAACATGCGTAATCTCCAAACTCAGGACTCAACTCACTTTGGATTTGGTAAAGGTGGAAAATGCCTGTTAAACATGGTTGATTTCTTCGAGAAAGTCACCAAGGCCCTGGACGAGGGAAAGACAGTGCATACCATCTATCTTAACCTAGCCAAGGCATTTGACACAATCCCCTACTCAGGTATTATAGAGAGACTCTCCCAATTGGGAATTAACCCTTACATTACCAGATGGGTGGTCATCCGGCTCACTAACAGGACACACACTGTCAAAGTGGGTGACTTCACCTCCAGCAAAAGAACAGTCACTAGTGGCGTCCCACAAATGTTTTGTGTTGGACCCCTTACTGTTCTCAGAATTTATTTCTCAGACGTCCAGGCAAACTTGGATGGCCTGTGGCTGACCAAGTTTATTGACAAATGCAAATTGGGAGAAATCATTGAGACCCCAACTATGTTAATATACTGAAGACAGGGTTAACGTAAACAAATGACTGATGCCAAAGCCACGAGTAAAGCTAAAAGCAAAAAAAAAAATACATTAGTATTCCCTTTGGGAAATCTAACATCCCTGCTAATTACATTATAGACAGCACCCCCCGCCAAGTCTTGACCCACTGTTATGTGATCTGGGTACTCAGCTTGATAGCAATCTGAACTTTGACCACCACATATTCACAGTAGTAAGGAAATCCTTCTGTGGGGCACATCTTGTAAGTAAGGGCATCACATCTAGATACAAAGAAGTTCTAATACCATTATGCTCAACCCCCATCAGACCAATAATTGAGTATAATGCTCCCTTTTGCATGTACCTCACCAGACACCTGCAACAGTTGGAGAGACCACAGAGGTTTCTAACCAATAAATTACAAGGTACACAAAACAAGTCTGACACAGAAAGACTCAAAGCTTTGTCACTGTATTCTGTCTCCTACAAGTTGCTAAAGGATGACCTGTGCCTAGCTTACAGGGCAGTCTCCGACCCGGCCCTGATGGAAATGTTACACATTCGTATATCAAACTGCATGAGGGTTACTCACTCCACGGATATTAACCTATTGTCTAGATAAACAGGTCATGCTGGAGTGATAGATACTTCTCTCAGAGAGAGAGTTTTTCCAGAGATTGCATGTACTATGGAACAAGCTTCCAATTCATGTGAAACAGAGCACCTACATGAACATCTTCAAATGCAACCTAAATGAATGGATGTGTGACTGCAAATTCACTCCTGGGATGGTGCTCATGTCCCTCCAGGACAGAGAGAGTTGGTATTAAATACTATAGACCCTTACCTCTGCAAACTTCACTCAGCTAACCTCCGTCAACTGGGGCAACTTGGGATAAATATGGCTAGGTTTGTAATGGCTCTAGGACTATTGGCCTAGTAACCTTCTATAAACCTATGTGTAGGAGATGGCTTTTGTTTCATTGAAAAGGAAATATGTAAAAATATTATGGACATTCAAAGAGAGAAGGCAAAATAATGGAAATTACATATAACCTAGAAGCATTAACATGTAATGAGACAGCAGTTAGGATAAATGGTAAACGTTTTAGGAAGATTATCTTCTGAATTCCCAAGAACTATAGAGGATATTAATGACCTAGTAAACATTCCAAGTAAACACTTGCAAACAGGACCCAGGCTTCTGTTGAAGGGAAATGTATCAGAAGAAGCGATAATCAGAAAAAATTTAAAATCAAGCAAAGCTTTTGGTCTTGACGGCTATAATGCTGTGTTCTACAAAAATGTAGAAGGACAGGTATAATTTAAAGCTTAATGTGGGTATACTAAGTATTCTTTAGACTGGTACTATACCTCCCTTGATAAAAAAACAAGAATAATAGTGCTACCCAAATGTGGATCCTTTATGAAAGCTTGAAAGAAACCATGACAACATGACAAACAGATATGGCTGAACTATCAAAAGTGTGGAACTAGCTGTACACATTTTTATTTATTTATTTGCTGTTGTCCAGATTAGTCCCATTAAGCCGGTTTCCTCTCTTGGGGAGGGGTAGGGGGGGGCTGAGGTGTTATTTATACTGACTGGGAATTTGGCTAAGACACCAGCAAACTTCCACTACTCATTTTCCAATAAGTGCCAATGGATCTTTTACATCCACCTGAGTTGCCACGATCAAAGTCAGATGAAATCTCAGTTTAATATTTCATCTGAAGGATGGCATATTGAGGAGTGAAGCACTACTCTTTAGCTGCAATTCAGTGTCAGTATTGGAAGATTAATCCAAGTACCCGATGTGAGAATGGAACACATAGCCTTCTTCTTTTGCAGCACCAAATGACAGTGTACCACCTGCTGAGCTACTGACAGCATCACTCCACTCAGTGGGTGGAAAGCCCACCAAAATTGTATTTACTAACATCATGGCTATACAAATACAAAAAAAAGGAGACATCTTTTAAAAATTCCACCAGCAGTTATTTCCAGTGAAAATCAATGACTGACATTCTGTTTCTTAGTGTTTTGTGATTCAGGCACTTGATACTTGAGCAATTTAATCTTGTCCAGCTGTAGACATACTGCAAAGGGTAAGGAAGACCTGGCAGATATATCAAATATTTGACCAGTTTTTCTGGTGAATGTGTACTGACATCTTGTGAAAAATACTTGTCAGTAGGTTTCATAAGGCACTATAAAATATTATAAGTATGGGTCAGGAAGACTTTGTTCAAGAATGGTAAATTACAATTAAATATTGGGCCTTAGGAAATTTAATGCTAGTATAGATAGAGAAGCTAGGTTTGTACTGCTTGATATAAAAAAGGCATTTGACATTGTAAATTTGACCTGTATGAAAGCAACATTAGCGATCTGGAGATTCTGGGCCAAAATGTTTAACCTGAACATAAGCTTTACATAAAAATACCAAATCTGTTATATTAATTAATGGACGGAGGTAACAGCTGTAAGATCCTGCCCAGATCATAAGAGACTAAGGCCTTACTTCTGGAGGAACTCCATATTTAAAAGGAAAAAAAAAAAACAAGATTAGAAAATTTCTTATAAGTAAGGATTTTATTGAAGATAATTAGCATTTTTCTCCAGAAACAGAGTTCATCAGATCAAACAGTTTAACTGAGACAAGTTACATTAGCTCAGTTTGTGTACATTCAGGTGAGTGATACATAGATGCCCTCATTTGTTCACCTGGGATTAGGTTAAGATACTAGGCTCTTTTGCAGGTAATAGGTGCCTGGAATTTTCTGGAGATTATAAAGGTTAACTTGCCTAAACTTCAGAGGCCTTCACAACACAACACAGGCATAAGGAGCACTCAGAATACTAAGCCTTCTTCCTCACATAGCACAAGGAGTCCCAAAGTCACAGATGCTGAGCCCATAAGGCAGGCATTGGCCCAACCAAACATTCGTGTTATAGGAGACTGCATTGTCAGACTTGTAGATGTACCCTTTACCAGCCTGAGCAAGGAAAGAGTGATTGTTAGTTGCTTGTCTGCTGCCAGGATTTGTCAGATCATGCATGCCCTCAAGTCCTTGAACAACAAGTATCACTATGACTCTGTCATAGTTTATGCAGGTGTCAATGACTTGAGATGTACATCCCTGGACTATATGAAGAGGGAAATGATAGAGCTTTCAGACTATAACCAAAGCAGGTATGAGCTAAGCATTGAGCAGCATTCTACCTTCTTCAAGGAAGATACTGTAATGTAAATAAAAATAATTAACTTAAATAGTTGGCTTAGTTTCTGGTATCATTTAAAGGGGGTCTAATATTTGTCTGCTTGGAGGGAGAAGATCGAAAGATCACACTATTTTGCCAGGGATGGACTGTGTCTATCAGCTCTAGGATTTTGATTATTGGCAAAGACAATGCCCACCACCATATTGCCTTTTACAGGCAACGCCAACCTGGTATACCTACCAAAATAATGAAACAAGCAAAGGAAAGTATGAAAGTGCAACTGATCAATGCTAGAATCCTAAACAAGAAACTTCACTCCCTATAAGCTCTTCTCATCCTGGAGGACATTGATGTCTGTGTAGTGAATGAAACATGGTTTAAATTGTAGAGAGCACTCTGGCTGTGCAGGGCTATAATGCCTTCTGCACATTTTGACAAGCTACTGTGCAGGAAGGGAAAAAGGTGGAGTAGTCTCAGTGTATATCCAGAAAGAGACTCTTATCGAGGCTGGTAAAACAGCATGATGCACTAGAGCTTCTTCATGCCTAATTAATCATCAGAAAGGTCCCATGCCATATATTAGCTATCTTTAGAACTCCCTCTATGACAAAAGAAAGCCATAACACTAAAATCACTCAGTATTAAACCCAGTAACATTTTCCTAGGTGATCTGAACTGTCCAGCTGTGGATTGGAAAACCAACACCAGTACTGGTGCACAAACACAGAGATTCCTGGACTTTGTCAATATAAATACCCTGGAAAAATAGAGTACTGAGTAAGGGGAAATACCATTTTAGATCTTGTCTTTAATAACATGGAGCATTTTGCACCATCCCTTACATATCTTCATCACTTGTTAGTTCTACCATAAAACAGTCTCCTTCAAAATAAATCCGGAACCAGAAATCCCTTCTACCCAAAGTATCCTTAGAAATTTCTTTAAGACAGACTACCTACTCCTAAATGATACATTGTCAAGTTTCAAATTCCCACCATACCCAGTTAACTCACTAGGTAGATAGTAGTCATGCAGATCATATAGCATACCTGGATCTCCTTAAGGCCTTATTATTACTCTGCACACTGGGTGTGTGAATAATCTTAAAAGTCTAAATGTCGACCCTTATGCTTCAAGACAGGTGGTACACTTGCTGACAGTTGGAACCCACATGGTTAAAGTAGCAGGTGTCCGATCTGGAGGAAAAAAAATAATAATAATTAAAACGTGACTTGTAACATTCATTTTGGCTCAGTAACAGAACACATTCAATTCAAAATTAAATTCTTGAATGTCCAAATTACATATGGCTAACTACATTTGCAGATGACTGCAAACTTGTGGCTGTCTTTTAGTTAGTAGCTAGTACTGTTACGACAGCAAGGGCTAAACTGTACATATCACCTAGAAACAGGCTGAAGTTGTTAAAGCTAGGTGATGCCTCCAGGTGTTTCTTCAGCTACATACTACTGATACCTCTAGGCATTGAATATTGCTTTTTCGTATTTCCACTGATAATTGCAAAACCATGCTACATGCAAAGTATTAATGACAGACACAAGTGTGTTCATATTTGACCTCTGTCTAGTGCAGGTAAGGAGACATTAATTGATCATATAATATTTATTTATATTGTCATGAATTTCATGTAATTCTAAATATCTCTACAGCCAAGTAGCACAGCCAGAACTGCTAAGCTCTGACATATTGTAATTTGTTTATAGAATATTAGAAACATAAGTCACAACCTGAAACTTCCCCGATATCCTGCTTCCCCTACAAAAACGCAGATAGGTTAAAATTCCTCAGTCTTTTAATTTTTTATACACTAATCCCAGATCTGACCCAGCAGCTTGTTGCCTTTGTGAATCCAGCTGCCTCTAAACATTTTGTTAATACTAATTGCTCAGCATCTGACAAGTTCAGGAGGGATTTTGATAAGTTTGGGAAAAAAAAGCGTATGCATTTCTGAGTTCAGTTTTTTAGAATTTTCAGTTGTCAAGCTGAGATGTTGAAGTTTATCCTGGTTAATTGTGAATATATGAGGAATGTTTTGGCATTGGTTTCTTTCTGTTAGGAGAAATCTGCTTTGTGTCATTTGATTTCTTCCATTTCCCCAAGTCCTTTACTCATTGCTTGAAATGTGCCTTTGACTCTGTGGATGCCACTTCCAGAGTTGCTGTCACTGTAACTATTTCGAGAAGGTTTGCCTGGCTGCATTGTCAGAACTTCCCAGCGGATGTCAAGAATGACATTTTGAGTTCTCAGGTAGCTAGTTTTTGGACCTTCTTCTGCAGAAGTTATCAAAAAGTGTGATGATTGAGGGAGGCAGATTAAATTTTCTCAGATATTTCAGCCCTGGTTGTTAACATTTTCCAAGGGATTCATCTTACAACACATGCGGTCTCAGGGGTAATAGTAGCTGTTCCTACTTCATCTGTTAGGAGAAGGATTTCATTCAGGGTTGTTTCTGGTGCCAAAACAAGATTTTCTGAAGACCAGTTCTAGACCTTTCCTTCCTGCACTAGTTTGTGATAGTGCCCAAGACAAACATGCTCTCACTTAACTTATTATCCCTTCTTCCTCATTTGAGTTACTTAGTGACCTTAGATTTAAAAGGGCAGCCACGGTGGTGCAGCGGTTAGCATTGTTGCCTTACAGCAAGAGGTTCTCCAGTTCGATCCTCGGCTGGGGTGCCTTCTGTGTGGAGTCTGCATGTCCTCCCTGTGGTCGTGTGGGTTTCCTCCCGCAACTCAAAGACATGCTGTAGGTGGACTGGATACTCTAAATTGGCCCTAGGTATGAGTGCGTGCATGTGTGTGCCTTCCATGGAAGGTTGGGTGCTGGGCTGGCAACTTGACACCATAAAAACTTCACTGCCAATCATGAGCAGACAGGTGATCCGCTGTGGCAACCCCTAACCGGGAAAGGCCGAAAGAAGAAGAAGAATCATATTAGGTAATGCTTACTGTGAATTATAAAATTCCAGTTTAATACCTAGTACCTAAAGAATATTTACACTATAAAACTGGTTTAAGCTGAACAGTTTAACATTTACACTTCTCTGGTAACCCATGTGGTTTAGAAGATATGTACATTTGTTTCAAATGTGAAGACATAATCTGATTCTATCAAAAAGCTTAGTCTCTGCCCATTAGGGTGCAAATTTTACAGAACTCCTTTGGAGGGAGTAAGTTAAATTAGGTGCAAAGAATTACAGCATTATCCTCAGTAAACAAATCTGAACAAAAGTTTACAGTGCAGACAGCATCCCACTCAAAACTGATATGATCATCGGAGATCTCAGTACATTCATAGATGCCTCTCTTTCCTTTGACCACAACTTAGCAGCAGTATTCTTGAAATCTTTCTTTATATTTAACTTACTAACAAAACGCATCTCAGCCAGGTCAAAGGACGTTATAATTCCTTTATATTCTGACTTAATCAGGCCAGATATGAAATATAATGCCCCTTTTATTATATACCTGTTCAAATGTCACAAAGGTAGAAAGACCAGAGACTCCTAAACAAAAATATCACTGGACTACAGACAGATTATGGCTAGAAGGCTTATCCCTGTTGTTTGTCTCTTATAGAATCCTATACTGTGATATGTCTAGGGTTATGCAGAATCCTCTGATAAGATATGTCTAGCATTGTGTGGAATCGTGTGCTGTGATATGTCTAGCATTGTGTAGAATCCTTTATATTCTGACTTGATCGGACCAGATATGAAATATAATGCCCTTTTTATTATATACTTGTTCAAATGTCACAAAGGTAGAAAGACCACAGAGGCTCCTAACCAAAAATATCACTGGACTACAGACAGATATAAATAAAGGCTAGAAGCCTTATCCCTATTGTCTGTCTCTTGTAGAATCCTGTACTGTGATATGTTTAGCATTGTGTAAAATCCTGTGCTGTGATATGTCTAGGGTTGTGTAGAATCTTGTGCTGTGATATGTCTAGTGTTATGTGCTGTTAATAACCCAGCCCTTCTCAGTCTCTTACACCTTCACAAAACAATGACTCCACTTCCTCTCAAAATACTTCAATAGGTATAATAAAACATACTGGAAAAAACAGATGTGCAGAGAGAGACATTTGGAGAAATAAAAAAAAAGTGATCGAATGGACCACCATAAATTCATCCTGAGCCTGACTTGTTTTGTCCTACTTAGAGGTAGGAGGTGCCTAGGAGTGTGACTGTTGGCAAGGTGATTATAGTCCATAGATTGACTCTTTTTGTAAACCTCTATGAATTTATGAAATATGGTAATGTTACTTTGTTATATATGTTTATTATTATTGGCCTCAGAAGCACTTGTGATCATTCAGACATGTTTCAGAGATGCCAAAGTATTATTTATACTGAAAGCATCATTAGCAAGAAACCATTGCATCATAAAAGAACAGCTGTCCTGAGATCGAGTCATACTATCAGATCTGTATCAAATGAAATACATGCTGGAGCTGTAGGCAGTTTTACTGAAAGAATGTTAATAGTGCATTGATTCATTGCATATGCACTGTCAGGTCTATGCCAAAGAAGAGATGAGCTGAGCATCAATTTAATGAAGAATTTAAAAAGTCCCCAAGTATATCCAAGCATTTCACTGTGTATTCACTCAGTGTAAGCAATAAGATGGCATTAACAAGTTGTTAAAGCACAAGGACAAAAGCCACACATGCAAACTCTATGCAAAAAGACGTGTGTGCACCTGAAAACAGTGGTAATATAACTAGTTACTTGGGCAAAAAGTATGAAAATGTCAGGGATATTTCTCTATTGGACAGTTACAGTGACCTTCATTAGGTCAACTTGTGGAAGGCCATAAAAGTATGTTTAACGTATGCTTATGATGAGAGTATATTTATTTTTCTGGAAATCATCCTCTATCCACTTAAATTACCTTTGCAAACTAACAGCAGTACACTTGCGCTATCCAAAATTAGAAGGTTCTTGACCATGCAGGGTACATTCATAATGTTATATGCATAAGCTAATTATATGACTGCATTTCTGTATTTGTGTAAGACCAATGTGAGAGAATTTCTGCAGCCAAACATTCCCAGTGTCTTGTCAACATCTGCACTCGGCCTTGTTTGCCACAGCATTTTAAATGATGCACCAGACTCATCTGATAAAGGACAGGAAATGGGACAAAATACACTTTTATTACTCCTCAATGAAGCAACATTTTGCATAAGAATAAATGAAGTATAGTAAAAGTATCATTTCATATGTATTGCACTGACAAGAAAATATGACACACACATATATAACGCTGCATATCAGGCATATGCACATTTTATATATCTGCTTTTCAAATCCTTATGGTACATAAAGCATTTATAGCCCAGGGGAATGAGAAGGAAAAGAGAAATGACTATTCATGACTTCCGTCAAATTCTTCTTTCCGTACTATTAGTGGTCTGACTACTTGCACGTTGCTGGCTTTTACTTTTAGATCCCTAATGTCCATCCTGTTGCTTTCAGGCTTTATGAGGCATTAAAATGCATTACATCCAGATATCATTTTTCTATTAAAGTCCCAATGAAGACAAAGCTGACTGTGAATATTTTGCACATTGCTACTGCAGTAGACTGCTACAATGATAAAGAGCTGTGCTTATGTCTCCTTCACATTTCCTGTCATCTATGCCCATACCCCTGGAGGGATGAGGTAGAGATGACATATTCATGAATCCCTGAAGTTAAGAGATACTTTCTTTTTCTGAATAGTAACTGCTACTGGGTTTTAATTATGATTTTTTTCAGCAAAGACTTTTAATTCATAAAAAACATGGAGTTGACAGTCAACATTTTTTCTAAGAGTGTTCCAACTTCGGAATGAAAATTCCTTCTTGCAAAGTTTAACCCTCATGAATTTTGTAATAAAATCTTTAAATACTTCAAAAACATGTTACGTCAAGGTCATGCAAGAAAAGTCATGTATCAGGCCTAGTTAGTGAATCGTCTCTGTTTCTGCTTGTGTCCATCTCCAAGTCAGAACACAAAGGGAGGGGAAGTTATTCATTTTCTAAGACTTCTGTACTTAAACTGTGCAACTACACTGGAAGAGCAGGCCACTGGTGATGACATTTCACTTGAAATTCATTGTCTAATTCAAAAGGCTTTACTTGAAAATCTGTGTTTAATTTGTGCAGCTTCATATTGGAAAACTCAATGGGGAAGGTAGTGATGGTCCTGATGTAAAAGTCTAAAACATTGAGATTATAAGACCTCACTTTGTACATATCAGGAAAAGAGGCATGGAAAAAAAATATAACAGAAGCAATCAAACGGATTAAATGGACACAGAAACATAGCATACTTAACTTCACAACCATCATTCCATAAACAACTTGTCTTGGTGAAAATTGCAGATGTAGTGAACTGATAAGCGTAGGACAGGCTTACGTATTCCCAGCACCAATCTCCAGGTGATCCTGTGGAGAAAATCAGCATGTGTCAGGTTTGACCCAATGCCTCCTCCTAGTGAGCCGTTCCTTATAAATCTCAAGAAAGGTACCCAAGGGACAACAGCTCACAAATTATTTCATTGCACACTTCTCAGTAATGGAGTACAGTAGGTGAACTGTAAGGTCCATCCAGAACAGTGACCTCCTCATTCTGACACCGACAGTGAGTCCTGCAACCCTCCAAAGAACTTTGTTTTCATTGATTTGAATTGTACTTGTAATGTCATAACTCAAAGCTAATGACTGCAAGTGCAGATGGGTACAAAGACTCGCCTATAAACTAAATATTTCTTTCTGTTGTTTTTGAACATGTATAATGTATGTGGTAATGCCATTGATTTGACTGCTGCTAGTTTCTCTTGTTAAGAAATTGAATTTGAGTGAGGCAGTTGTTAGTATGGTTTGGATTCTATTTTTAAAAGATATTAATTGTAATATTAATAAAAATATATGCATATAAAAAATTAAACAGTGTTGATTTATTGCAGGTGAAGGAAATCGTTTTATTATTTGTTTTCCTTGCTTTTCAGTTTCTCTACCCTGCCTATGAAACACATTAAAAAGGGAATTTGTTAATCAAAGGAATTTTCTGATCAAACAAATCAAACAGGGAAACATGTTAGATTGTTTCTTATCATACCTAAAAACCATTAAAAGTGGGCCTATAAATGATAACTCTTGAAAAATCTCAACTTTATGCCACCCATAAAAAAGCCCTTAAAGTGATCTCTCTCTAACAAGGAGGCTACACTAATCTGATTCTGCAATTTGTTCAAACTTAAGCTATATGCTTTAGGGTCATAGGTGGGTACTAGGCTATTGGCCCTAGGGCTTATATAAGCCTAGCCAAACGGTACCCTCGCTTTTGCCAAACAAGAAAATTATTTTCCTGTGCCCCTGTCAAGCAGAGCCAGAGAAGTAATCCCCGGGGTGAATTTCCTATCTCAAATCCAACATCAAGATTTTTCTTGAAGAGTGCTAATGAGGAGCTTTGTTTGATATCACTTGTAATAGGTTTTACTAACACTTAGTGACTGTAACTGGACAGGTTAAAACTGCAATTGTGATACACTGTAGCAATGATATTGATAATTAAGATGGTTTCTTATTGGTCACTAACAGCTATTATTCAAATCAAGCTGCAATCATAGGTAAGTACTAGGTTACCTGCCCTTTTCAGGCTATTTTAAGCCTAGCCAATTTCCCTTTTTTTTTTTGCTAGAGATAACCCATCACATTTGGTTGTAGATTGACCTTACCCATCCCATGGTTGATAATTGTATATCACTCCTAATGAGAATAACTGGGATCATACCAGAGATAATTGGAGGGGACCCATGCATAGGATAAAGTATTTAGAAGCTGCCTGTGTCCCTTATTAGTACAGGGGGCAGTCTGGGGGTAAATGTTCTGTTTCCCATTCTTAGATCTAAGTTGCCTTTGAATATGGACATGGCTGAAATTTGTTCTATGTGGATAGGGAGTCTGTTCCATAGCAGCAGTATCCTTTGTGAGATTTACCTATCCCTTCAAACCATTGTTGATGTTGCAGAAGAGGTTTAGATTACTAGACCAAGTATTTCTGATGGCAGTTGACTTCTGATGTGCAGTAAATCTATCAGTAATGGGTCTGAGGATGCCTTGTATACTAGATAAAGGTCATCTCTATCTACTCCGCTCTATTCTACTCTATGTAGGTCTACTCTACCTACACAGGTCAACATCATGAAAGATGTTGCTCACTTGCTGGTATTTCATTTTATATTTAAGTATATACTTTTATGTAAATGCTTTCAATTGTTTTTCTGCCTTGATTTTTTATTTTTTTATTTTTACATGAGTTATTTGGATGAGTGGACTAGAGACCCTTTGCTGTCATGAACATGACTGCAAACTGGGAGCCATTATTGAATCCCCAAATGATGTGGATATTCTACAAAAGGGCCTTACAGAAACAGATGCCTGGTGCCAGAGCCATGGGCTCAAGCTTAATGCCAAGAAATGTATAGTTATCCCCTTTGGAAAAAAACATGTACCCATGAATTACCACATAGGTGTCAGGACACTAAACATCCAAAGTGTGATGAGAGACATAGGGACACAGGTGGACGGTGGTTTCACTTTCGATAACCACATCACCACAACAGTCAGGAAATCCTTCTATGTGGCACACCTCATCACTAAGGGCTTTTCATCCAGAAAAAAGGAGGTCATTGTCCCACTGTACTCATCCCTCATTAGACACATTATAGAGTATACTGCCCCGTTTGGTATGTACCTCACAAGACATCTGCAACAGCTGGAAAGGCCACAGAAATACCTCACTAAAAGAATCACAGGCCTAAAGCAGATGCCATATGCTGACCGTCTAAAAAACTCCAGCTGTACTCTGTGGCATATCGTCTACTCAGAGGCGATCTCTGCTTAACATGCAAGGCCATGTCAAACCCTGAGCTGTTGGACATGCTCCACTTAAAGAAATCCCAATCCCTCAGAGCCACACGCTCCAGGGATCTAAACCTTATCATCACAATGAACAAAACATGCTGGAGGGATAGTTTCCTGACCCAGAGACTTCCCATACTCTGGAATAGACTGCCCATACATGTCAAGCAGATTGCCTCATTGGCCTTCTTCAAAAGGAACCTTGATGATTGGATGGGAGGTAGGAAATTCACCCCGGGGATCATGTCAGTCACCCTGCTAGACAGGGGTCCAGAGAAGTAAATATTGTGGGAAGAAATATCCAGGGAATTGTTATGGCTAAGCTTGTATAGGCCCTAGGGCCGATAGCCTAGTACCAGCCTATGAACATTATCATGGGCAACGATTGTACTGTTTACAGTAGCCTTGATAAAGGATGAACTGTCTTAATCTGTGTTGCAGTAAAATTATGTCACTGAATATGCCAAATACAATTTACAGAACAATTTCAGTAGTTTCTATGATAATTAGCAGGTTATCAAATGTGGGAATTTTTCAACAAAATGAATCACAGAAGAGAATGTTTTGTAGTCCAAATAAATGTAAATTGAATTTTAAATAGCAAGAGTGACATTAACTAATTATAAAGCAAAGACTAAGATGCTGTAGTATGACAGAGAACAGCAATATAGAGAGAGAGAAAAAAAAACAGATCAGTCTGAATTGCTTCCAACTGCACTGAGATAAAAGGGGAATGGTTTATTGTATGTAATTCCAGATTGCGGGAGTGATTTTGGTGTGTAATGTGAAAGGTGGTTTGTGTGTGTGTGTGTGTGTGTGGTAGTCAAAAGCCAATATTTAAAAGTGAACTGCAAACAAAAAACTTGAAACACTGAACATTGCAAAAAAAATAAATAAATTATTTCTTAGTAAACTTTGATATTCATCAGTTTGCATAATCATTATTTGGATTATAAAACAAATTCAAATACAATGAGCAAATCAGAGACGGAAGGTATTTTAGCACTTGCATATGACATCTCTGTCTTCTCTTTTCTGGGTAGGATTATAAAGAGCCATGATTTCAGAAAGCTTTGCAAATGCTGCTGTATAATGCCATAGGAGAAAAAGCCTTGCAGGGCATACGTAGACATAGCAATCAACTGGCATATGGCCTATTTATTATGTGCAGTAGAAAACTTAGGTGATCAACTTTTTGATTCTTTTTCATCAGATTTATTTTTATATTTATTTATTAAATTTGTTGACCAGGGTAGTGCAGTGATCCAGGAGGAGCCGTTTTTGGCTGAGATTTGGTGTGTAGCACAAAAAATAATAAAGAATGGAGATACTATGAACACTGATTATAGGAGCATAACAAAGATCAATTATTGCAAAATTTCAAATATTAGTTATTGTCATAATTGTTACTATTGCACCATGCAGTGGTGCAGCGGTTAACATTGTTGCCTCACAGCAAGAGATTCTCTGGTTTGATTCTCGGCTGAGGTGCCTTCTGTATGGAGTCTGCATGTCCTCCCTGCATTCACATTAGTCTACTACAGGTACTCCGGTTCCCTCCCACAATCCAAAGACATGCATCTGGAGCATTTCTCCCAGGGCTTCCACTGAAAATATGCTCTGTCCTAGTCAGACTTTCCTGGTCAACAAATGTTAAATAAATAAATTAGAGAAAATGTCTGGATAAACAAAAAAAAGTTTGAAAATGTTGCCAGTGATAACAGAAGATAGTTGTAAGCTGAGTCAAGGAAACTGCTGCTCAGTTTCAAAAATGTCTGAAACGGATAGTAAATAGAGATTTTGGGGTAGTTAGAAGTATTAGATTGGGAGGGATGCAAGGAAGTATTAGACATAGGTGATAGAAAGTGATGCCTGTACACGTGTTTAGTTGTATGATGTAGAGATTGATTGAGAAAGGTAGAGAAGAGACTGTGTGGGAGAAGCCATTTAACAGTTTGATGCAAGTTTGATACATTGAATGTGTTTTTGACAGAAGTGAGTTTTGTGGAATCAAACCCACCATAGCATATTTTATAGGAGTGAACCTCTTAGTATATGTAACTACTTTTGCTGTCAACAAGCACTGGAAGTAAATTATAGTTTCATGAAAAGGATAGGTGATTTATAATTCTTGACTATACAGATTTCAGAGAGTATGATCAAATACTGCAAACATGCATTAGCTGGTTAGATGTGCTATTGACTATTAGAATATAAAACTGCAAGTTAGAGAAAGCTTATGTATGGATTCACTACTATGTGCTATGTCTGACCATGTTATCATATTGTTATCCCTTATTAATATTTTTCTTAACCCCAATCTACTACCAATGTTAACACAACACTCAAGTCTGAATCTCACTTTGCAGGAGACTTGGGAGAGATTCTGCATGTCATTCCTGTGTGTATGTGGGTTTTCTCTGAGTGTTCAGGTTTCCTTCCACATTAAGACACACATTAGGTAGACTGGATACAATAAACTGGCCTTAGGAGTGTGTATGTGCAGCATGAAAGAACAACTGAAGCAGGAGTTAGCCACCCAATGATATGAACATTGGCTCTAGATGATGGCCACTGTTGGTGACACCCTGACCCCATGTGCAAACATAGGAGAAAAGGTTGTGGATGGATGGATGGAGGATATACAATGCATATCTAAGCAGGGGACCATAGCTGAGTATGGAAGTAGAATTATATCTTGGTGTACATTTAAAATAGTCAACCATGGCAGCATCGGAAAGGCTGTTATATCAAGTCTGATGGCTCAGTTGCAAAATTGATGCTTACACACACACCCGTGTGCTTGCTCCCACTCATAAAACTTGCAGTCATACTAATCTGAGACTCTGCACAATGATTTATGTTTAATTTATTTATTTTATTTATTTATTTATTTCAGTTTGATTACTGGGGAAGTCCACTGGGCCAGAACGTGCCCGATTTCAGTGGAGGCCCGGGGAGAAAAGCTCCACAAGCAAATACAATACAATATAATACTGGTTACAAAATGTTAAAGGTAAAAATACAAGTATAAAATCTTACAGTCGGGAAAATGCATTGCATAAATTGTACATTTAAAAAACTTAGTAAACAGATAATAGCAAAACAGGTTACAGGTATTAGCAGTAATAGATGCTGAAGATACCACTTGATGATTTGAGTGTCAGCAATACCACCGCTGGGTGCAATATGAATTGCTGGCTGAACTCATGCACTCACAAAAATCTGTTTGTGGGGCCTGTGCCATCTCTTTTGCAGAATTAGGTTCATAGGTTGGTACTAGGCTATCTGCCCAAAGGCATTTATAAGCCTAGCCAGAATGTGTTGGCTTGTGCCGCCCCCTTAGATTAGTTCCCTGTGCCTCTATCCAGCAGAGCCACTGAAGTGATCACCGAGGTAAAATTTGATTCCCATTCACTCGTCAAGGTTTCTTTTGAAGAGTGTCAGCATGGAGCTCTGCCTAATGCAGATTGGGATCTTGTTCCAAAGCATGGGAAGTCTCTGGGACAGGAATTTATCCCTCCAGCCCGTCCTATTTATTGTTGTGGTGAGGTTTAGATCACTAGAGTGTGTGGATCGAGGGGATTTATTTTATTTTTATTTTTTTTTTATTTTACATTTGTTGACCGGGATAGTCCGACTGGATGCATGTCCATTTTCAGCGGAGGCCCGGGGAGAAAAGCTCCAAGGGTAAGCAGATACAGCATTACATAATACCAGCATTACATATTACAAACAGATTATTTACAGAGATTGCATAAGTAAGCAAGTTAAACAAGTCCCACAGGTTAAAATTAGTCCTGAGCACAAGTCAGGGTTAAATTAAATTACACAGTAAACTGGTTAACAGATTTTTACACATTCGAGTTACCCAGGCTTGATACAGTGACATAGCCAGTTAAGTGACAAATGTTGTTTGAGTCTAGTTTTAAATTGACCTAAGGTGGAAAGTAAGGTAATATCAGTTGGAAGTGAGTTCCAGGATCTACTTACAGAGTTTGCAAAGAGAGAATCACCGGCTGTGTTATTAATTTTGCTAGTCTGAATTAGTAGTTTGTTAGAGGATCGAAGCGGTCTGGTATTGTTATAGGGGGTAATAATATTTTTAAGTGCAGGAGTATTGTCCGGATTATAGAGGACTTTATAGGCCATAATCAGTTGGTTATACTGGATTAGGCTAGGTAGTTCAAGCCAACCAAGCTGATTTAGATTGATGCAATGATGTGTCCTAAAAGGCAGCCCAGTGGCAAACCTGGCAATGTGAATGTAGCAAATTGAGAGTTTGTTAAGGATAGTCTTGTTCAAATTCGAGAGTAGAGGGGATGCATACAGAAGGGTTGAAAGAAGGTGAGAGCGAGCTATGGCAATTTTAGCTGGAGGGGTTAGGAAGGCTTTTATTCTGTAAAGTGACCCTAGTTTTTTATTGATGGTTTTGATAGTTTGGTTAACATGTAGGTCAAATTTGAGGTTATTGTCTATGATGACACCTAATAGTTTTGTAGATGGGTCAGGGGAGATTATTGTGCCATCATTTGATTTTATGGTAAAGGTGAAAGCGGTAGTCCTACATGTTGGTGAAAATAACAGCATTTTAGTTTTTTTTGGGATTTAGGATCAGACGATGTTCAGAAAGCCAGTTTTCTATTGTATTAAAGGTGGTCTGGGTAGCTGACCATAACTCTACTGGAGATGTGGCTGAGCAAATCAGAGTAGAGTCATCAGCATATTGGATACAGCTGACTTTTGGGATGACAGTATAAAGGTCGTTAATGAAGATGGAGAACAGCAAGGGCCCTAGTATATAGCCTTGTGGTACTCCGAGGGTGTTAGATAGAAGGTTAGAGAGTTTGTTCTGCCAGAGGACAGCCTGCTGTCGACCATTCAGGTAGGATTGAAACCATTGGAGGGCTCCAGTATCTAGACAGAATGTTTGCAGGGTGTGGATTAAAAGTTGGTGATCAACCATATCGAATGCCTTGGAAAGATCCAAAAAGAGGGCTGAGGATATATAATTATTGTTGCGATTATGGTTTATGGTGTTAGTAAAGGCTAGGAGGGCTGAAGTAGTGCTGTGATGAGGACGGAAGCTATGCTGAGTGTCTGCCATAAGGCGATTTTGGATTAGGTGGTGCATGAATTGTCTATGAATACAGTTTTCCATAATCTTTGTAAGTGAAGAGAGTATAGCTATTGGCCTATAATTGGAGAATTCAGTGGAGCTGCCTCCTTTGTGAAGTGGGATTACATAGGATATTTTCCAGATGGTGGGCATTTTAGCTTCTACTATGGTTCAATTGATTAGTATTGAGACGGGGTAAGCAATAGCATCAGCTGATTTTTGTAGGTACTCGGCAGGGAGTTGATCAGCAGAAAGTGCAGTGGGTTTAAATTTTTTGATCAAGGTACGGATAAGTGAAGTGGCGACTGGTTGGAAGCTGAACGCAAGTAGGTTTCTAGGGGTGCTACTTTCAGGACCAGGGGAGCTAGGAGGTAGTGGGCTAGCTAGGGCTTGAATTGTCTCAGTAAAGAATTGGTTAAAACTATCAGAAACATCTTCAGGGGTTTTATCAATAGTAGCAGCAGGGATTGGGGTTGAGGTTTGTCCAGGATGTAGTAGATTATTTAAACCTGCCCAAAACTTCTGAGGGTTATTTTGATTTACTGTCTGTAAATTACAGTAGTATTGTTTTTTGTCTTGTAAAATTGATTTTTTGGTTTCGTTCCTGGATTGCCTGTATTTAATGTGATCTTGAGGGTCTTTAGAAGGACGCCATAAAGCCCATGCTTTGTTTCTAAGGGTAATTTTGAGTTTAGACTCTGTAGAACGCCATGGTGCAGTTTTTGCTTTGGTTCTCTTTGAACGAACAGGTGCATGCAAATCAAGGATCTCAAGGAATTTGGTGTTAAAGTATGCTACTGCTTCCTCTAAGGGGAGGTGTTTTAGAATAGACCAATTACATGAGTTTAGTTCTTGTTGGAATTTGGCAGGGTCAAAGTTTTTATTGTTTCTAACCTTTCTGAGTAAGGGTTGTTGGGAATTAATAGTTTTGTGCTTAATTACATATGTGAGAAGGTGATCGCTTAGGCCATTAAGGAGGGTACCAGAGGTGTACAGTTGGGGGTGACTGTTTATGAGTACCCAGTCAAGTATACTTTCTTTTTGGTTGGGTTTACCTATCCTGGTAGGTGTGGATATGATTTGTGTAAATGCATGCAGGTTAATATGGGTGGTTGGGGATCCTAAGGAACAGGTGCCCCAGTCTATGTTAAAGTCTCCAAGTAATAGGGTTTCTTGGGGGTAGTGACATGATAACCAGTGCAGGATATCTTCAAATATAGATATATTGTTACCTGGGGGAATGTATATACAGATGATATTAATGCATTTATTTTTATTAAGTTGCAATTTGGTGGCAAGAATCTCAGAGTTATTAATCTGAGGAGGGTGTATTACATCTATGGTGACATTCAACTCAGATTTATAGAGTACAGCGACCCCACCCCCCTTCCTCGAAGCACGATCCAGCCTGTGTATGTTGTACCCAGGTGGTAATACTTCATTGTCTTTAGTGTTAGGTTTTAACCAGGTTTCAGATAAACAGAGAATCTCAGGGGAGTGGACATCCAGAAGTGCATGCAATTCATGTACCTTGTTATTAATGCTTCTAATATTGAGATGACAGACTAGGAGAGAGTTAGTTGGCCTATTAATTGTAGGTTTGTAGCTTAGATTACAAGTAGAGGGGGTATGTGTATCTGAAGTGAATGAGAGGGATAAGGTTTTCTTTAGGTGGGGCATGTCCATCAATTCTGGTTGGACATGGCCTTGTATGTCAGCCAGAGATCACCTCTGAGTAGGCGGTATGCAACCGAGTACAACTAGAGTTTCTTCAGTCGAGCTCCATAGGGCATCTGTTTGAGGCCAGTGATCCTCTTGGTGAGGTACTTCTGTGGTCTTTCCAGCTGTTGCAGGTGTCTTGTAAGGTACATTCCAAATGGGGCATTGTACAGTATGATGGGTCTGATGAGTGATGAGTAGAGGGGCACAGTGACCTCTTTTGATTTGGATGCGAACCCTTTTATGATTAGGTGGGCCATGTAGAAGGATTTTCTAACCACTTTGGCAATGTGATTATCAAAGGTGAGATTACTATCTACTTGGGTCCCTATATCCCTTATTACATCTTCCGTATTTAGGGGACTACCACCTATGTGGTAGTTTGTGGGTACTTTGTTTTTTCCAAAGGGGATGACTTTGCATTTTTTTACATATAGCTTGAGGCCATGATTTTGACACCAGGTATCCGTCTTAGTGAGACCCTTTTGGAGCATGTCTGTGTCAGCTGGAGAGTCAGTTATAGCCCCTAGTTTGCAGTTGTCTGTGAACTTGGTCTGCTATAGTCCTCCTGTGCTTGCCTGTACCTCTGAGAAGTATATGCCAAACAGGAGGGGTCCTAGGACTGAGCCCTGGGGAATGCCACTTGTAACCGGTTTAGAGTCGGGCCTAGTTTCCACAACTCTCACCATGTGGGTTCTGTCTGTGAGCCAGTTGGCAACCAATCTTGTGACGTAGGGGTTTATGTTCAGGCTGGTGAGCTTGTCTATAATACCAGAATGGGGAATGGTGTTGAAGGCCTCAGCGAGGTCTAGGTAGGCTGTGTGTACCACCTTTCCCTCGTCTATAGCCTTGGTAACTGTCTCAAAGAAGTCCACCAGGTTTAAGAGGCATGATCTGCCCTTAACAAAGCCAAACTGGGTAGGGTCCAGTGTTTGGAGGTTCCCAATGTCTCTGTTAATGAGTTCCATGATGATGCGCTCTATAGCCTTGCATACCAAGCTAGTCAGGCTTATAGGGCGATAGTTCCCAAGGTCTGTCATGGCTCCACCTTTGTGGAAAGGAATAACTGTTGCTGTGCGCCATTCTATGGGTATGTAGCCTGTGGAGAGGCTGTGTTTGAACAGTGTGTTTAGGTGAGGGGTTAGTTCATCTTTGAGCTTATGTAGGACACAGCCTGGGACACCATCCGGTCCCATTGATGCTGTGTTTTGGCTTTGGAGAGGACTATTTTAACCTGAGTGTCTGTGATTTCAGGGACTCTACATACTTTTGGTATGGTTATGGGCCCTTTTGGGGGTGAGACGGGGGTGAAGTGTATTGTGGGCCATTCTGCACTAACTCCAAGCAGATCTGAACATTGCCACTTCGATTCTTGACATTGCTAAAGAATGCCTTGTGGTTATCTTTGGAGACCCATATTTGCATTAACGTTACTTTTTGTTTCTTTATAGGTAAAAAATAAAGGGTTTCATTTGGCTGTTCTACAGAGTTTTACTAACTAGGGCTTTGCAGCAGTGTTCTTGTCTGTATTACTATTGTGCCTTACCAACTTGCTTAGTTTCTGTCATCTGAACTGGCAAAACCAGGTCCACCCCCTTGAAATGCATTTGTAGTCTTTATATTTAAGCTAGGAAGTCTAGAATAAGCATTAGGGTATCCATGAGAGTGAAATTATGTAACCTTACTAACATTGTGCAGAAGTGCTCAGAAAAAAAATATTAAATGTTGCACAAACTTGGATATGATTATGTAGGGTCTGAGGTGGTTGATGAATTTGTGAAGTGCAATATCCCTTTCTCACCTTTAAAAAGAAAACTCTTCTTTTCTGATGTGGGGTTATAAGAAAATTATTGTAATTAGTACTACGGCTTGTCTGCTACTGGTTTTATATAATTACTGATCAACTGAGTTAATATACTGTGCTACACAAGTTTACAATGGATTGATTTGTACTGTGGCTGCAGTCCTGGCTGCCATATGGAAAACAGCATGCAGAGTTAGCAAAAATAAATATAATTTCTTGAGCCTTGATGTATGAACAAACAAATTTTCTTTTATTTACTTCAGTGTATTCTTTAGTTTCCATTGCAAACACTACTGTTGCAAGTTTTTATTTTTAGTTTAGATTCTGACTCCTACATGCAGACCTTTAAGATATGAACATTTGCTCCAAAGAATTTCAGAAGGCTTCAGGTGCCTTTCTTTAAATGTGAATGACATTTAAAACTGATTGTTGTCCCACTTAATGAATGCACTATACACTGAGCTTGCTGTTTCTTCACATGATATACTGAAACATTTTCATGATATTTTGGTAGGTTAATGCTAATATAATAGGCTGCATGGAGTTAGAAAAAGACAAAGTGAGTATGGGAATCTGTGACATTTCCAGGGAGAAGTTGTTTTCTAAGCCGTCAGTTGAAGTTAGCCTTATGACATTTTGTGGAAAGTCTGTACAGCAGGTACTAATGTTACTTTGGCTTTACTTTTGTCTGAAGTTTTGATTAAGGCCTCTAAACTGCTTAGCATTGAATTCAGTTAGTCTCATTAAGATATGCTAGCTACCAGAAGTATTTGATATCTTTTAGTTCCAGTAATATTCTGTTATATGCTTATGTTGCCACTTGCTGACTAGTGGACTGTAGCAACAGAACAAACTTGCACTGTCATCTTCCTAAGTAACACTTAAAACATGCTGCAGGTCACTTTTTGCTTCTTCTTCAGTGATGGACATACAAATATTGCAATGGATGGTTGATATGCTCACTGTCTTATCCGTTGCAGAATTCAGAATAATAGAATGTCTGTGTATTTTAATGACCACTTTTATCCATAAGCCCGTAAGGGTTGCATTTCTAAGTTTTACATGACAGCAGTATAGCTAAATAGACATAATTCTCTGTAGTGTAAGTAAAGCATGAGAAGATTTATGCACAGTTAGCCTATTTTGTTGTTGCCAGATGATTCTGGCTGCTAGTACAGGATTTAGTTAACCAAATTCCCCACCATCTAGGCTACAGTACATTGCCCTTTGTTGAGTATACTGTATTGAACTGCTAACATCACCAGTGAAATACTCTATGAATCCACAACACAGGGACATTATGTTGCTATCATTTGCTTTATAGTAGCTTGATGAAATACTAAACTAATAGTCCTGTAAAGCCTACTTTTTGTCTCCTTTATTGTATAAACCGTAAAATGTGGAAACTAATTTTACGGTAATGATCTTGACTCTCTCTCATAAACGAAAGGTCACAAGTCTAGCACCACTTATCCCTGAGAGTCCTATTCCTCCTCATTCAATTTTTTGTAAATATATTCCCGAACAACTGCCCCATTATGACTATAATGTGATCTAACATCAATATCATGAATGTATGTATTGTAAATAGTTTACTTTCCACCTTTTATTCTCTCCTTTCTGAGAGTGATTCTCATTACTGCCATCATACAATTTTAGATGCTATGTAGTCAATGTACAACTTGTCTCTAATTTGAAATGTAATGTATGTTTTGCAACTTTTCTATCATATTTTGCTTATTTTTACTATGCAATGTGAGTTTTCTCCCCAGGCCTCCACTGAAAACGGGCTCCCTGAGCCCAGTGGACCTCCTTGGTCATCAAACTGGAAATAAATAAATAAATAAATAAATTTAAAGCTCCTTTTTATTTGCTTACTCAAAGCTGCCATACTGTTGCTGCCTTTTATTGGAGGGGTTGCAGCATGCACTGTTTTGGAAGTATATTCCTTTACAATTATTGCAGGCCTTCATATTGTTGGTTTCTGAGTTTGTAAATAAACATAATACAGGAAGCAGTGTGGATAATTGATCTGTATAAAGCTGGATGTGGAGGGGGTCAACTAATGTTTCTGAAATGTGATTTTCTGAATGTATGGTCCTTTCCTTTATTTCTTGTAGTTTGGTATCCACAGTAACTGAAGTGTATTGTATGTCTTCACTTTTGTGGCACTCGCACTTCCATGTGTATTTTAAAATAAACAGTAGAGGCCTTCTTCTGACAGCTCACTGTTCTTAACCTAATGCTGACATTAGTTCACTGTGAAGAATGCCAGGTAGTGTCACATGCTTTGACTAATTAAAAATGTGATCGACAAGGGGATATGAGCTTTTACATCTTGTACCACAGCTGTTACTATTGAAATGCAGTGGAGCCAGCAGTATGGAGTCTGGCTCCTACCTTGGGCGTATGGTAAGTACAATGCCTTAGTTAATATCCAACACCTGACTTACAAAAGTTAACCTTATACTGTGCAACTATAGATCAGAATTTTAATTACTAGCTTCCATTGATTTCATATACTTAAATCTGACCCAGATGCCTTTGAGTAGAGTCTTGGTGATATCATGTAAAGCTTAACCGTAATTATTTTGTGTATGTATAGGCCAACCTTTACGAGCCAAACAGTTGCAGTTAGCTGTGAGCAGTTACCCTTCAATGGGAAAACACCAAACATTCAGAGATTCTCTAATAAAAGCAAATAATCAGCAGCATACATTCAGTGTTAACCAAAAAGAAATTCATTACTTAAAAAAAAGTAATATGATCATTGTCAACTAAATATTTAGACAGTATTCATGTGAAAACATTACGACTGATAAACATGTTCAAAATAGTTTCTGTTTTAGATGTTAGTTAGATATCAGCTTCTAGATATCTTGTAAAGTCCTCTAAAGTCAATTATGAAGCTAAACTACCATCCCTAGCTAAGGATAATTACAAGGCATTCTTTAGCAACCTCAGACATTTAAAAGGGAAGGCCCAGCTTTGTGCCGAACTAGTAGTGGACAGTACCACTCATATTAACCCTGAGAACATTGCCAACCTGCTAGTAGACACATTTGGAATCAACTTCACCCCCCCCACCGCCCGTCATACCCCAGAGCATACTAGTCACCAGGCCTCCACTACTATCTCCAAAGAGCAGATAATAATTGCACTCTTCATGGGTAAAAACAGCTTCTATGGGACTGGATAACATTTCAGCCTGCCTACTAATTGGTCTAAAATAGGACCGATCAGAACCACTTGGCACTCTCTTCAACCACAGTCTAAGTACTGTCTTTGTCCCAGCAGAGTGGAAAACAGCAACAGTAATTTTCTTGCACAAAGGGGGTCCTTAAACCAACCATGTAAACTATAGATGCATAAGCCTAACCAACCTCATCTGTAAGGTCATGGAGAGAATCATCAAAAACCTTATCAACAAAGACCTAGGTGACCTTCAAACTCTTGACCCGACTCAATTTGGATTTGTTAAGGGTAGATCATGCTTATTAAACCTGGTGGACTTCTTCAAGAATGTCAACAAAGCCCTGGATGAAGGCAAAACATTACATACTGCCTATCTTGACTTAGCCAAGGTTTTTGACACAATTCCTCACTCAGGCATCATTGAAAAACTCACCAAGCTGGGAATTAACCCATATGTCACTAGATGGGTAGCCAACTGGCTCACTGACAGAATACATACAGTCAAAATTGGGGATTCTCCCTCTACCAGCAGACCACTTGCCAGTGGTGTACCACAAAGATATTTGCTGGGCCCCCTACTGTTTGGAATCTATTTCTCATAAGTTCAGATGAAAATAGATGTCCTGTGGCTTACCAAGTTTGATGATGATTGCAAACTGTGTGCAATCATCGAGTCTCCCAACAATGGTGACATACTGCAAAAAGGCTTACACAGGTAAATGATTGGTGTCAAAGGCACAGACTAAAACTAAATAAAAAATGTGTTCTCATCCCTTTCGGCAAAGGGGAAGTCCCTGCAAATTATAATATTAACAGCACCCTCTTAGGCGAAACCATGTGGTGAGAGATTTGGGAACACAGGTTGATAGCAACCGTAACTTTGATCAGTATGTGTAGGCCTTCTGTGTTGCACATCTCATAAGTAAGAGCATTGCATCCAGAGCTAAGGATTTTATAATTCCCATGTACTCATCCCTCATCACTAGAGTCCAGCACTCCCTTCTGTATGTACCTCAACAGACACCTGCCACAGCTGGAGAGACCTCAGAGGTTTCTCACAAAAAAATTAAGGGTGTTAAACACATGACCTACTTGGACAGACTGAAGGCCCTATCACTGTACTCTGTATCTTATAGGCTGCTGAGATGCAACTTGTGCCTGGCCTACAGGGCAGTCTCAGACCCTGCCCTAATGGAAATGCTGGACAACCTCAAGTCAAATGGGACAAGATTCACTCACTCTAGGGATCTTAACCTAGCCTGTGACATTAACAGGACATCTTGGAGAGACTGATGTGTCTCCCATAGATTGCCACTCCTCTGGAACAAACTCCCAATTCAGATAAAACCGAGCTCCTCAATGACCCTATTTAAGTGTAATTTAGACAACTGGATGGGATATCATAAATTTATCCTGGGGGGGGGGGGTTACCTGTGTCCCTGCTGGATAATGGCAGTCAGTGCTGATCATAGACTCACACTGCAAATAGAGACTATACTACTTGGTCAGTAAGGGATCAAGAGTATAACATAGGTAGGCTTATAAAAGCCCTAGGGCCAATAAGGTAGTAAACTCCTATGAACCTATAATAGTATACTGTGCCCTTACAGTTTCTGGCTTGTGTCCAACAGAGAAGTAAAGCAGTTTGAGGTGTACCTTGATAGGTATCCTCAAACAGTTAAAGCAGAAGCTTTTGTAACTTCTGGCATGCAGTTTGCCTCTGCTTGCCTGTCCCAAGCAGAATTCTAAATGTCTGTTGCTTTTCAAAATTTGGAAGAAAGTTTCTTTTTTACAGAGGTATATGCCTAAGGGGAATGATAATACTTAGCAACCCCGAATCCAAATAGGGATACCACCTCTCACCTTGCTCACATTATCAAGCAGAATTAGGCTTTGCAACATTGTACACATTTGCACAGTCAAGAAACTGTTATAAATTTTTATTGTGGCAAATGCATTAACATACCATTTTACATATTTACTTTCTTGTATTACAGACAATAAAAAGGCAAGTACAATGCAGCTTCTTTTAGTTTAATCATTTTCATCTGGCAAGCTCTAATGCAGGTAGTTTACTGTTTTCATCTGAAAGTATAGCAACACTTTCCAAGCTCATGTATTTTTTCTGTGCACAGTGAGACTGATGATAGAGAAGAAGCTGGAGATGACTAAAGGCCATCATGAGTATTCCTAGACTTGGATAACGTATGTGACAAAGTCCCAAGAAAGCTGATTGGACAGCATTTTAATAGTCTGAAGTCATGAAAACATTGGGAGAACTAGTGCAGGCTATGTACAAGGAACCAGTAACACAAGTACAAGGCATGCTCAGACTCTCAATGGAGGTCCCACAGGGAGAGGGTGTATATCAGGGTTCAGCTCTGAACCCAGTGCTGTTCATAGTGATGATGACTACCTTATCAGACAGGTCAAAGAGGACTGATCAACTAAGCTGCTGAATGCAGGTCTTGTGGCACTACAAACAGACTCTGAACAGGAACTTCAGCATATAATAGAAATGGAAGACATAGTGGAATAAACTGAGTACAGATAAGACAGGTGTTTATTGTCACAGATGGCCGAAGTCAGAAGATGCTGAACATCAAGACAGCAGGAAAATTATTTGAACATGTTAACACGTTCAAGTATCTTGGAAGGGGGCTGTGGAGAAGAGAAGTCTAAAAGAGGAGAATAATGCTAGGATCAGAGGTATGCAGCCAACTAGCACAGATTTTTCAGGGGTAATGTTTGACAAAAGAAATGCCAAGGAAGCTATCAAATAAGATGTACAAAATGCTGGTGTGACCAGTGCTTGTGTGTAGCACAGACACCTGGGCAGTGAAGGCAGAGGAGTTGAAGCTTGAAGTGATGCAGATGAAATGTCTGAAATAAGTTGTACTATTCACACTGTGTGAAAGATGAGAAAATGAGGGCAGCAGAGCAGAAGCCAACATAGTCCTAGTTGTAGAGAAGCTCAAGTAGGATAGGTTACCATCGTTCAGTCACATGTACAGGAAAGCAGAATATGATTTAGCAAAGAAGATATGGGAGAGCTAGGAAGAAGATAAGGACATCACCCAAGAGATGGCTGTATTACATTGGAGAAGACCTGTGACAGTCATGCACCACTGTCAAAGAAGGCATGAGCATGAAGCTGAATTAAGAAAAGTCATGACAGTTGATGTGACATACTGACCTTATGTAAAAAAATAGCAAAACTGAGTTGCTGATGATAATTCCCCTTAATTTTGAGACTGAAGTGAGTTTCCTTTTGAAACTCTAATGAAATGAAGTATGAGGAAGGAAAATTTCTTAAACTCATTCTGTTTCTTAGTTTTGATGACATGGTAGATCATATTTGCTTTTCCCCATTATATCTCTTTCTCCTGCGAGATAACCTTGCCATTTTAATTATCCATTAGGTCCAGATATCTGCATCTCACTCTACCAGTTGTAGAGCCCTGACTGTAATTCCTGCCTTAGCCTTTGACACTTCTTAAAAGCTTTGCAATACCATTCCATATTTTTTTGTAATCCCTGCCACTAGGAACTTTGAAAAACCCTTCTTTTTATTTACTTCTATGAGCTGAAAAAGAAATATTATAAGCTGTGGGTTCAGATGCCTGATTATAGGAATTTTGGGATACTTAGTTTTGCATTACTATTTTATTTTATTTATTTGACATTTGTTTACCAGGATTGTCCGACTGGACACAGGTGTCCTTTTTCAGCAGAGTCCTGGGGAGAAAAGCTCCATATGTTACAGTGTATATTAATAACAATAGTTAATAAAAAGTTTGACAATGCTAACAGTAGTTCGAGAATTAACAATAGATCAGAGAATTTGAGCAGTTGTTATCAGAAAATTCAAAATTCAAAGTTAAAATAGTTGACAAGGTTTAACACTGATTAACACTAGCATCAAGAGTTAACAGGTCAACAGAGTTTGTCAAGTTAGCAGAAATTTGTAGTCAGAAACATAGCAGTTAAGCATAGGAATAGTATCTATATAATCAACTTAATACAGATGAGATTGTACTAGATATGTACACTGTGTTCAGTCTGCCTACGGTGTAGTATAAGATCATGGAAATGAGGTTGGTAAGGGGACTGCAGTAGTAGGTTGGAGAAGGTCGGTTGAGGGAGGGTTGGTGCAATTAAATAGATGGTTTTCTTGAAGGTGTGATTTAAGGAGTCTTTTGAATGTAGCAGTGTGGTTTTGTAGCCTGAGTTGTGGGGGTAGAGTGTGCAATAATTCTGCAACTTCATAAGGGAATACAGATTCCCCTGAGCTGTTTTTGCATGGAATGACTTCTACTAGGGCTTTATTACTGGATCATAGTTCCCTGTTTGTGCTGTGGAAGTTTAGTAGATCTGTTAGGGCAAGGGTTTGGTCTGGCCTGTACAGTATCTGATTGGCTAGGTTGAGCTGGTGGTAATGAAGTAGGCTTGGAAATTCTAACCAGTTTATTTTATGCAGGGCTTGACAGTGGTGTAAGCATGATTTAGCATTGGTTGCGAACCTAGCTGTTTTGTTGCAACGTGTTGATAGTTTGTTAAGGTTGGTCTTATTGAGATTTGTTAATACTGTGGATGCATAAAGTAGGCTTGATAGGAGGTGAGTTCTAGGTATGGAAGTTCTGGATTTGCTACGATAGAGACAGACTAGCTTTTTATGGACTTTGGAGATGGTTAGGGCTATGTGTTTATTGTATTTAAGTTGGTGGTCAATTGTAATTCCAAGTAATTTGGCTTCAGGGACAGGAGTTATGGGGGTGTTATTGGCTGAGAGAATGGAAAAGTTGGAGTCTATAGTCTTTGCTGGGCTGAATAATATTAGCTGTGTTTTTTGGGGGTTGAGTATTAGCTGAGAATTGTTTAGCCAGTCTTCTATTTCAGAGAAGGATTTTTGGGCTTGGGTTTGTAGCAGTTGGATGTTGGGTGCGTTGCATATGAGGGTAGCGTCATCTGCAAATTGGATAATGTCGGCTTTTGTGGTTGCTAGGTGGAGTTAGTTTGTTAAGATATTGAATAAGAGTGGAACAAGTATGGAATCAATGCCGCATTTGACTGGGAGTGGGGGGGATAGGGAGTTGTGCCATTAACTGATTGGGACCGGTTGCCTAGGTAGCTACTGAACCATTGTAATGTAGAATTATCAAGGTTGAGTTTGGATAAGGTGAAAAGTATATTATTGTGGAAGACTGTGTTGAATGTTTTTGATAAATCTAGGAAGGTGGCAGAGACAAATTTTCCCTTTATACATATCCTTTAATGCATTTTTATAAGTCCACCTTCTGTACTGCTCCCCTGTTTTACAATACAGAGACTCACTCTGACCTTGATGATTGAGATCCCCCTTGGCTGTCTCCCTCAGGTTTTGTGAATTAGTCTGATAGTTGTGCCTACCTTAACCTTCTCTCTCTCTGCAGTAGTTCTTCTTCTACTAGAAGTCAAGTTCTTTGCAAAAATTGTCTCTTGAATTTAGACTGAATGCTGTCAAACATTTTTTTCCTCCGGTAAAACTTTTTTCAGTGGATAACACACAACAGCTTTAGTTTTGTTTTATACTTTTTGCTGCCATTTATCTCTTTTTCCTGAAGTTTCTGCAGTGCCAGCTTCTATTTATGGTGTGGACACTGGCTGAGTTTTGTCTCTTCTACTTTTTTCCATTCAGTTGCCTCCAGGATGGTCTGTATGCAAACCCATGCAGAAAAGACACAGTGTTATCAAAGTCATTAGCTATTAGAATGTCTGCAAAGATACATTCAAAACACTGCCACCTGATTGCCCCACTTTCCACTGCAAATGAACCCTAGCCAATAGGAGCTGAAAAAGTATCCCTTTTGTGAACCTAATCAGAATAGACTATTCAGGCAGGTATGGTTGTTTTTTACATGCTGCAGGCTTAACAATAGTTACAGCTGATGTGGTAACCCTCTTTACAGTAGTCTCTGTACCCACTGGTGGGATAGAATATAAGCCGCAACCAAGAACCAAAATACATGACACAAATATAAAATGGATGTGAGTTCCAATCATCCCAGGTGCAGCTCACAGCCTGATCAAACAAAAAACAATGTCCAAAAAGGCAAGTAGTTCTCAACAAACGACCAAATTGCAGTTCCACAATTTATTGAACACGATCACAAACACAATGAACCACCGAAGGCAGCTCCACAAATGCTGAACACGATCTACCTAGGTTTCGTCTGTATAACACAGACTTCTTCAGAATAATGTGTTTCTCAGCTTAGCCACTTATATATGCATTGAAAACAATTAATATGCATCAATAAAACAATTGAACAAAACAATTTAACAATTAACTAAATAGAACTCAATCATACATTTCATTTTCCTTATCTTGTAGCTACACATAGAAATGTATTTAACAACCTACATAATTGAATATTAAATGATTACTACTATAAGGCCAACCAAATAAATATAAAATATAAATTGATATAAATGTTAAGATTAAAATATTATTAAATAATTTGAACATAAATCATGTATGTATGTATATTGAGTTAAAATCATTATGTTCTTATAAAAATATATGAATGTATAAATTTAAAAACATGCTTGAATGTATATTTATATTTATGTGAGTGTGTGTTAGTATATTCAATTATGTCTAATATAACCATGATATATATAAAATTGATAAACCCTTATAATAAATTATATTTGTAATATATAAATAAATAAATAAATATAAAACGTATATATGTAAACATGTTATACGAATTTATATACAGCAATCAATGTTAGTGATTAATACAAAAATGTATATATAAAAAATATATATATTAGCTTGTACATACACTGAATGCATCTGTATGATAAGAACATCTAAACAACTAAAAATATATGTACAAATGTTTATACAAATATTGATGAAGCTATATATACATGATTTAACGCCCCTTAATATTTTTCAACTTTAACAAGGGCTTAATACAACAATATTCGTTTAATCCAGGTAGATTATGGGCATTTAAATATATCTGCCATTTCAATTCGCTCACGTCCAAATCTAAATCAGTTGTTCTACCTTGTGTATCAAGTAGAATTTGATTGACTATACAGAACCTAAATTCATGATCTACACGATCTGTTATATGTCTTGCTAAAGCATTTGTGGTTTTAAGATGTTTGACATCCAACAAATGCTCTTTGATTCTGTCCCTAAAGTGTCTACTAGTCTTACCCACATAAAATGCGTTGCATTTTTGACAAAGGGCTAAATAGACAACATTGGATGTGAAACAATTAAAATGCCCATGGATGTTGATGTAAACATCATTAACAATGAAATTATCACCTGTAGTTTTAATATATGGACATGTCAAACATCTACCACATTTATAATTACCCCTAGGTCTATTGGTAACAGTGTTTTTACCATCATTTTCAAATATATTTTTTAAGGATGCATCCTTCCTGTACACATAATGAATTTTACCTTGGAATATTCGTGCCATATCATTATTTAACTTAAATATATCCCAATTTCTACTTATAATATCTTGTATTTGATAAATACTGTCATTATAAATAGTAATATATGATAATTGGGTTTTAACAAATGTTTGTTCCCTATTGCCAATAACTTCCATCTCGTCAACTGATAACCCATCTGTATTCAATATGGCCTTATATATGGCCTTATGAATATAAGCCCACACGCAAGCCTAGAGCAGCTGCAAGTTCAAGACAAACTAAAACTGTTGTGTTGCTACTTTTATTAGGCGTTCATGTGTTTATTTTTCGAGCAACCTGCCATGGTGTTATGGCTCTAGAAACAGCGTCTGAACAGGAACATTTAGGTCATATGTAACATATCTGGAAATATTGTACTTGAAGACCTTATTTTGTATTTGTGTCAACATTTTAACTCTGCAAACTGATGTGAAGATTTGGACTGCACCTCATGAATTTCATTATACCTGTGTGTAGAGCTGGGGAGCTTCCTTCATATGCAGTTGCACAGTGTTGGATAGATAGGGGTCACCCTTTATCAATTTTCTCAGCAGTGCTACACTTCTGATCTGCTGAAAAGTACTAGTTGCTAGTTCCCATAACATAAGGCCACACAGCATTGTAAACATGGCAACAGCACACCCACCTGTGAAGGTAAGTATTTATTTCTGCAATGTAATCACTTGCACTGTATCATCCTCTTCTTTATATTAAGGAAACAGTTTGGTGTTAATCTTGACATCTTGGGTTTAATGTCACCCATCACTCATGTGCCTTTGATGAAGAACCAGCATCTCTGTCTCAATTTTGCTGCTTTTATCTTTTGATTTCTCCTGTCAGATGCCACAGACTCCTGATAGTTAATCTCCATTCTAGTCTTTTTAATTTCATTTGGGTTCTGAGATCATGGGGTATAGAATGGTTTGCTATATGGACTATGCATCTTCCTGCCTGTGTTCAGATTCAGTCAACTGCATTTCAGCTGCATATTAGGCTGCATGGACATAGTGGCATATGCATTTCCCCTGGTTTTGGATTCCGTATTCCTCTATGATACTGTCACTTTTCCTTTCACCACAGATGTCATTTTTCCTGTTTCCTAACCAGTTTGACTTGAAAATAATGTAATAGTTGTTAGGACAAGGTGCACTGCTGCATAGATACTGTTTATTTAAAAGGGTATACATATTTTTGGTGACCAAAACCATTTTACAGGTTACACAAGTTTAATAAGATACAACTGCACTGTGTAAATTAATGCGTGACATACAGGATCTGCAGGATTTTAAGCATACACCACCACTGTCAATATTTGTGTAAATACAGAGCCAATAGTATAAGTTTCAGATCCCACCACATGTACTAATTAAATGAATGGCAAATGTGAATTGCTGCTTAGGTAATGTCAATTTTCTACCATACCCTAACAGTCTTTATCCTGTACAGCTGTGATGAATGTTTTATCTGGCTCCCCAAAATGTCTACCACCTCACACTGAGCCCATTGCCTTCCACTGCAGTCTTATAGGTTCATAGGTGTATAGTGTATATTAGGCTGATTATCACCAAGGCCTTTATAAGCCTAGTCGCACAACCCAATCCAATTGCATTTCCTGGTAAGGTGCATCTTAATAGGGAGGTATGTTTGTTTGGAGAGGTATGCTCATTAAGAGGTTGGTAAAAAGTTATGGGGGGGGTATGTCAGTTAGGGAATGTTTACTGTTGGCCTCTGTCTATGAGAGACATGGAGGGCTTGTTCAGGAATGAAGGTTCATAGGTTGGTACTAGGCTTATCAGCCCTAGGGCCTATACAAGCCTAGCCATAACAATTCCCTAGCTATTTCTTTCCACACTATTTACTTCCCTGGAACCCTGTCTAGCAGGGCAACTGACGTGATCCCTGGGGTGAATTTTCTTTCTCCCATCCAATCATCAAGGTTCCTTTTGAAGAGGGCCAAATAGGTGCTCTGCTTGACATGTATGGGCAGTCTATTCCAGAGTCTGGGGAGTTTCTGGGTCAGGAACCTATCCCTCCAGCACGTTTTGTTTATTGTGATGACAAGGTTTAGATCCCTGGAGCATGTGGCTCTGAGGGATTGGGATTTCTTTAAGTGTGGCATGTCCAACAGCTCTGGGTTTGACATGGCCTTGTATGTTAAGCAGAGATCGCCTCAGAGTAGACGATATGCGACAGAGTGTAGCTGGAGTTTTTTAAGGCGGTCAGCACAGGGCATCTGCTTTAGGCCTGTGATTCTTTTATTGATGTATTTCTGCAGCCTTTCCAGTTGTTGCAGATGTCTTGAGAGGTACATACCAAGTGGGGCGTTGTATTCTATAATGGGTCTAATGAGGGATGAGTACAGTGAGACAATGACCTCCTTTTTTCTGGATGAAAAGCCCTTAGTGATGAGGTGTGCCACATAGAAGGATTTCCTGATTGTTGTGACGATGTGGTTATTGAAGGTGAGACCACTGTTCACCTGTGTCCCTAAGTCTCTTATCACAATTTCGGTGTTTAGTGTACTGCCACCTATGTGGTAATACACGGGTACATATTTTTTCCCAAAGGAGATAACTATTCATTTCTTGGCATTGAGCTTGAGCCCATGGCTCTGGCACCAAGCATCTGTTTCTGTAAGGCCCTTTTGTAGAGTATCGACATAATTTAGGAATTCAGTAATGGCTCCCAGTTTGCAGTCATCTGCGAACTATGTTAGCTAGAGTCCCTTAGTGTTGGCCTGTGCTTCAGAAAAGTAGATGCCAAACAAGAGAGGTCCTAGGACTGAACCCTGAGGTTCTCCACTTGTCTGGAGCTAGATTTGCAGTCAGCTACTTTTACAGTGTGGGGTCTGTCAGTAAGCCAGTTGGCAACCCATCAAGTGATGTAGGGATTAATGCCCAGCTTAGTAAGTTTATCTATGATTCCAGAGTGGGGGATGGTGTCAAAGGCCTTGGCGAGGTCCAGATAGGCTATGTAGACTGTCTTACTCTCGTCCACAGCTCTGGAGGCTGATTTGAAGAAGTCAGTCAGGTTCAGGGGACAAGATCGGCCCTTCATGAACCCAAACTGGGTGGGTTCCAGTGTTTTAAGCTTGCCAATGTCTTTGTTTATAAGTTCCATGATAATACGTTCCATGACCTTGCAGATCAGGCTCGTCAGACTGATGGGGTGGTAGTTCCCGGGATCCAAGGTGGATCCCCCCTTGTGGAGTGGGATAACTGTAGTTGCATGCCACTCAGTGGGCATGAAGCCTGAGGTGAGGGTATGATTAAACATGACACTTAGGTGAGATGCCAGTTCATTTTGTAGTTCATGTAGTACACAGCCCGGGATGTCATCTGGTCCCATGGATGCTGTATTCTTAGCTTTGGAGAGTACATTTTTTACTTGTGTGGCCATTATTACCGGAATTTGGCAATCTTCTGGTATTGAGATGAGCCATTTAGGGGGTGAGAGGGTGAATTCCTTTTTTCCCATCCAATGGTCAAGGTTACATTTGAATAGAGTTATGGATGAACTCTACTTCATGTGCTTGGAGTTCCTTTTCCAAAGCATGTGGATCCCTTATGTCACATATCTATCCTTTCTGTTTATGTTGCAAGCAAAGCTGAAATCACTGGATCTAGTGTTTATGGTGCTGCTCATTTTGTGAATGTGCAAAGGCTGCATCAGGGCTGGATCTAAAGATACTTTATATAACATGCACAGATTAACTGTCAAAAACCAGTAAGAGACAGAATATAGAGATAGAGCTCAAAACACAATCTGTATAGGACAGTGCTTGTTAATACATTGGATTCCCTTGATAAGGAATCTCTGTGGGCATTCCAACTGTTGCATATGCCTAGTCAGGTATATGCCGAATATGGCATTGTACTCAATGATGGGTCTGACATGTGACAAGTATAGTGCTACTATAACTTCCTTGGACCTGGATGTCATAGCCTTACTTAAAAGTTGGGTGACACAGAATGATTTTCTACTACCTTGGCTATGCGTTGGTCAAAGTCCAGATTACTGTCTATATATATTCCCAGTTCTCTAACTACATGGTCAGTTCTTAGGGGTATCTTATAAATGAAGCAGTTTGTCTGGGAGGACATTTTCCCAAAAGGTACTATAGTACACTTCTTTGGATTGAGTTTTAATCCATGGCTTTGGCACCAGTCATTTCACTGTGTTAGACCCTCTTGCAAGATGTTAGTGTCATTGGGGGAATTTATGATAGCTCCCAGTTTGCTCTAGTCTGAACTTTTTGAGCCAGAGGCCCTTGAGATTAGCCTTGATCTCTGAGAAGTATATGTCAAACAGTGGGCCCAGCATGGAGCCTATGTTACTCCCCTGGTGACCTGCCTTTTGGTGGGAGGGGGGGTCTCACCAATCCTTACTTTATGTCTCATCTGTGAGCCAGCTGACAATCCAGTGAGTTGTGTTTGGGATTTATGCCTAGTTCAGAGAGCTTATTCACAATACCTGAGTGGTGTATTATGTTGAATGCCTTAGCCAGGTCTAGGTAGGCAGTATGCACTGTTTTCCCTTCATCAATTGACTTGGTTACCTTGTGTTCCAGGTTAAGTAGGCATGACTTAGCTTTGACAAAACCAAACTGAGATAGGTCCAGTGTTTGTAGGTTACCAATGTCTTTGTTGATCATTTCTATGATAATTCATGCCATGTTTTTATGTATAAGACTAGACAGGCTAATGGGGCTGTAGTTTTCTGGGTCGGATGATGGTCCACCCTTGTCAAGGGGGATAACCTTTGCCTTTCTTCATTCACTTGGTACATAGCTTGCTTTGAGGCTGTAGATGAAAAGAGACTCAAGTGGTCCAGGTATGTCACATTTCAGGCTATTTAGGATGCAACCTGGGATACTGTCATGCCCCACTGAGGTTGTGTTTTTATCCTTAGTTTGAAGTGAATTTGTTGGCCAGCAGATTTACTATGTCACTCTGCTCAGTGAAGGTGTTGCCATTTGCTACCAGTTCAGCAAATTGTTGGGTGTTACCTTTGAGGTTTCAGACTAAGCTGTAGAATGTCTTGTGGTTGTCTTTAGCCTGAGAAGCTATCTTGACCTTGCAATTGACCTTGTTGGATTTAATTAATCTTCTTAGTTTTCTGTTTAATTTTATTAGTGAGCTTTTGGCATTATAAGAATTACTCTTTCTGACTTTGGCCATGACTTTTTTTACTTTTGTTATACACCCTGTTGAGATTAGGATTCTACCGATGTTGATTTATTTTTGGGCATACTTCTGGTAGGTACAGCAACCTGTATGCAGCTATTTATATGTTTGAACAAGAGTTCTTTGAATAATTCTGCATAGGATTTTATGAACTTTTTGTTGGGCAGAGCATTGAATTTTGACAAACTGTCACTTAATAGGATGTAGTTTGCTTTAGAATAGTTTCTAACTGTAACAGGTTTTGCTGGGTTTTCAAGGTTGTGTTTTATTTTGAGTGAGACAGCTTTGTGATCTGACCTCACCAGTGTGAATGTAACTCGGCATGTGTGTGTGTGTGTGTGTGTGTGTGTGTGTGTGTGTGTGTGTGTGTGTGTGTGTGTGTTTGTTTGTGTGGGGGTGGGGAGGTGCAGTGCACTATCACTGGTGAGACCAAGATCTATTATGCTTGCATCTCTGGTTGAAGTGCATATGAACTGATCAAGGGCATTTGTGTTAATAAAGTCCAGGAAATGTTATGCCTGCAAGTTGATGGCAGTATATGTTTCCCAGTTTATAGAGGGGTAGTTAAAGTCTCCCATAAATACCGTGTTTGGTTGGATGGAGAATGTTTAGATAAGAAATGTATGATTCTTGAGACATAGTGACCTATAACTTGCTATAAATACCGTGATTGGTTGGATGGAAAATGTTTAGATAAGAATTGTATGATTCTTGTGACATAGACAGTGACCTATAACTTGCTAGGATATGGTAAAGAACTCTGTCTAAGGTGATCTGCACATGGATGAACTCCAGGGTATCATCCAGTTTAACTAGCCTTGAGGTATACATGTTGATAATGTAGATAGAGACACCTCCAGCTTTAGTCCCTGTCTTTGTGACTTATGGGCTAAATGTGTGGAAGGCACAGTAGCCTTGCACTGCTGGAGTACGTTCTGTGTCTTTAACCTATGTCATGATAATGGCACAGATGTTTATATTATTTTTTTCCTGAAATATTTTGTTAAGATTTAAAAAAAGAGCTAAGATTACAAAAAAAAAAAAAAAAAAAAAAGAACTTTCAAACACAATACAGTGCCAAAATATAGTGAATCATAGTTTTAAGGAACAAATAAATTGTAACTATTTACAATATTTACAAGAGCCCTTGACCAAAAAGGTGTAATTAAAACAAAGCAAACGTAGTAGTAGTCCAAATAATTAAGCAGATGACTCAGTAAGGGCTAAAACCTTCATCCAAGTGTTATTCCGTAGCTTATTTGGTTAAATTATTGCTTCTTTGACTTTGAATTCTTTAATTGCAACTTTCTTTAGAAGACTAAGAAAGCCTTCAAATTTTATTTCAGAAGATGATTTCTAGTTCCTAGTAATATTTTCCTGGCCACTTTAAATATAGTCCAAGTTAAATAAAAAAAAAAAAAAAAACTTTTGTTTGTTATCTGTTCCTAGAACATTTGTTAAGATAAATATGTCATTCCATAATGCTTTAAAAAAATCTTGTAAATTCACCCAGAAATTTTGTATCATTTGACAATCAAAAGAAATATGTCGACCAGGTGACTTTAATTTGGTTAGTATACCTCCAACATTCAGATAGATTTTGTTTTTGTCATTTTAGCAACTCTAGCAGGGGTTATAAATGATCTAAGTAAGTATTTCCAAGTTAATGTACTCCAGTTTAAGGACCAAGATGTATTTTTAGTGGAAGAAAAAAGTTGATTTTTATTTTGATCTGTGAAAACTATAGAAAAGTCATTAGTAAAAAAGTTCCAAAAATTATTCTCTAATGTTGAGTAATCCTTGGCTATCTTCTGATAAATTTTCAAAATTAAATTACTAAATTCTCTATGTTAGTAAATAAATTCAAATATCATTAGCATCCATTCAGGAATTTCAAGTAAAGTGGATTTAGGTAAGAGAGAGAATTTAGTTTGAAAAGATGTTTATTATTCCAAGAGTTATAAATATATGGAGGTAGTTTATTCATAAAATGTTTAGTCAATGAAAAGGGAATTAAAGATTTAAACCAAAATGTGTAATTAGAGTCAGTAATCAGAGTTGATTTTAAAATTTTTTAAGATTGAATTTAAGTAAGTTGAGTTAGTCGGAGAGCTAGTAGATATTTGGATATATTTTCAGATAAATATCCAAAACTGTATATAATTTCATATTAATTGAATCTAAAGAATTAAATGTATTGATATTCAGTAACTGGGGATGTAAAATTTTCCAATAAGATGTGTAATTTATGTCTAACCAGTTAAGAATTGTTTTTATAATTGCTGCTCTTGCGTAGGTTTCTATACGAGGAAATTTCAAACACCCACTCTTCCAAGGTCTATATACAGCGGTGGTGGTGCTGCGGTAGCTTTGTCGCCTCACAGTTAGACGTTGCCCATTCGATTCTCAGTTAGAGCTTCTTCTGTGTGTCGACATGCGTGAATGGGTGTTCCTTCATTGAAGGTTGTGCATTAGGCCCGGCAAGCCAGTACGTAAAAATCTACTGCAAATCATTAGCGGACCAGAGTTTCCGCTGTGGTGACCCCTAACCGGGAAAAGCCGAACGACACAAACAAACTCTTCCAAAGTCTGAAGTGATGTTTTATAGTCAACCTGGACTTATTTGGAGACCATAAAATGTATAAATAATCTATTTATTATTTTTATTTGCTGGCAATACAAGAAATTGTGTTCTATATAACATTTTGGGGAAAAGGAACCATTTTATAATATATATTCTATCTTCAAATGGAATGTGTATTTTATTCCAAGAATTAAATAAATAAACAAATAAATAAATAGATTATTTATTTATTTATTACATTTGTTAACCGGGTAGTGTCCGACTGGGTTAAAAGCCCCTTTTCAGCAGAGACCCAAGGAGAAAAGCTCTGGATAAAAAAATGCAAACAGTAACAGATGTAAAATGCAAACAATAACAGATATAAAAAAAATAAAAATACAAACATACTATGAGTAGACAAAATCTAGCTGAAAAGAGAGCTAGCTAGTTAGTTGAATACAGTATGATAGAGAAGATGCATTGTAGATGATATGGTAATAACATCAGGGACCTAGAGGTACAGTGATATACATTCAAATGGAACAGGTTAAAAAACTACATAGAAAATAATCATTCCAATTGTGTAAGCATGGTACAGCATAAAAATTACAAATGATACAGTTAAACAGAATCCTGTTAAAATTTTAGATAGACTGTGTAAAGATTGGACAAACTGTTTCTGAGAAGATACAGAGATTACACATGGTTACCAGTATGCGGGAGAGCATATAGCTGTAAGCAAAGGGTTGTGAGCAGACTGCTTAATGAGGTTAGTTAAAGAAATTATTATTTTGTCATAATCATAATATATGGTTTCTTCAACAGTACTACAGATGTGAATGCCTAGACGCTATATTTTTAATTTCTTCACCTGGAAATAAAATGTTATCATATGAAGAGTTCTTTTATTAATAAAAATATGTTTTGATTTGGAACTACTAAAGTGTAGGTTTGACATTCTTTGAAAATTCTAGTAAACACAGGAAATGCTGTAAATAATATAAATGCCAAAACTCCACAGCAGTGCAGAAAAGAAAGCCTGTAAAGGTTCATACACCTGTAGGCAAAGACAAAGCCAAGTAAAACCAATATGGTATAAAGTTTAATACAAAATATCCATACTAAATAAGCGCTTTCATTTCACCTCCGGAAACTTCATCACAATGGTGTTTTGTCACAACCTGTTAAAATAATCAAAACCTGAATGTGAGTGGCTGTAAGTTAATTATGCAACATTTGAAAATTTAAAGAAACATCACAAAAATTTGACTTGTATACTCTTGTTTAACATATATGCACACATGTGCACAACACAATTTGGTAAAAATATTTATGAAAATGTATGTACGCAAATATTATTTACAAAAGTGTATAAAATCTCCTAAACATGACAACAACGTTATAAAATGTTTGTTTTCAGTTTCAAGGCAGGAACTATAGAAAGTGGTCATTTTAAAAAAGGGTTTACACAGACATCAAAAAACATTTGCCATATCATCTCTTGATATTCCAACCAGGTTTCCCAACCACCACCCTTTTCTAGAATCTAAACTTGCTGTATCGCCAGAAATTTAAATTTGGCTGAGGGACAAACTAAACAATGTCTGTGCAGGGCATTGGTGTTTTTGCCCCTGTTTAGATCATATAAGTGCTCATATATTATAATATATGGTTTCTTCAACAGTACTACAGATGTGAATGCCTAGACTTTATATTTTTTATTTCTTCATCTGGAAATAAAATGTTAGCATATGAAGAGTTCTTTTTATTAATAAAGATATGTTTTGATTTGGAACTAATAAAGTGTAGGTTTGACATTCTTTGAAAATTCTAGTAAACACAGGAAATGCTGTAAATAATATAAATGCCAAAACTCCACAGCAGTGCAGAAAAGAAATCCTGTAAAGGTCCATACACCTGCAGGCAAAGACAAAGCCAAGCCAAACCAAAATGGTATAAAGTTTAATATAAAATATCCACACCAAATAAGCACTTTAATTTCACCCCCAGAAACTTCATCACAATGGTGTATTGTCACAAACTGTTAAAATAATCAAAACCTGAATGTGAGTGACTGTACATTAATTATGCAACATTTGCAAATTTAAAGAAACATCACAAAAACTTATATACTCTTGTTTAACATATATGCACAACACAATTTGGTAAAAATATTTACAAATATTTATGAAAATGTATGTACGCAAATATTATTTACAAAAGTGTATAAAATCTCCTAAACATGACAATAAAGATGTTATAAAATGTTTGTTTTCGGTTTCAAGGCAGGAACTATAGAAAGTGTTTAAAAAAGGCTTTACAAAGGCATCAAAAAACATTTGCCATATCATCTCTTGATATTCCAACCTGGTTTCCCAGTCACCACCCTTTTCTAGAATCTGAACTTGCTGTATCACCAGAAATTTAAATTTGGCTGAGGGACAAACTAAATGATATCTGTGCAGGGCACTGGTGTTTTTGTCCTTGTTTAGATCATGTAAGTGCTCATATATTCTCTGTCTAAGATATCTGTCAGTCTTGCCTATATAGAATGCATAACAGATGGTACTATATGCCATGTATACTATTCTTTTACAGGCACAATTTTGGTGTACATCAGTAGGAATAAACATACGCAAGCTTGGTAAAAATAACTGACTGTTATTGACAACCATCCAACACTGTACACAACTGCCACATCTGAAAGTACCCTTGTTTTTGTATGGTGTGAAGTTATTAACTCATGATCCATTTTCATACAAGTTTTTAAGGTTGGCACCTCTCCTATAACTAACCTTAAAGGAATATTGAAAAACTGAGAGAGTATTGGGCATCATGGCAAACATATTCCAGAACTTAAGAATAACTCCTTTGACTCGCAAATAATCTGGTTATACCATGAAACACAATATATATCCTTGAGTCCAGAGGTTCCTTTGCCTAAAGGGTAAGCATCTTGTGTTACCCTTATTTCCAAGGTCTCCTGAATGTCAGCTGTCATAGCAGTAATATTGTTGTTGGCAATAGGCTTACCCCTAATCAAGGAGTAATATTTAAACCACAAAGCATCCATAATTTCCTTCTTGATGTTATCAGTAAGAAGTTTGGCATAATCTCGAGCTAAAAATAAGCTCTCAATAAATTCTAATTCCCTACTCAGAACCTGTTCATTAGAAGTCGTCCGGGCTGCCCTCACTATTTGACCCTTCACGATATTCTTTTTTTTTTGGGGAGGGGGTGGTTACTTTTGAAGTATAAGTACAAATTTTAAAAGTATTCGTTTCTGTGTATTTGAGACACATATTCACTTTTTTCTGTATCTTTAGAAATAAGTACATCTAGGTATGCAATAGACTCCGTATCAACTAAATTAGTAAAGGACAAGAAACTGGTAGTGGAGTGTAAATGCATAAAAATTGTTGTTGACTCAGTTGTTGACTCAGATGTACCCACAACACAAAAATGTCATCCAAATAATGGTAATAGGCACAAATGTTTTTGAAAAAATTACTGGTAAACACAAAATGTGTCTCCCAATTAAGGAGCACCAAATTAGCAAAAAATTGGGGTACATGCTGTGCCCATTGCTATCCCATCCAGTTTTTTATAATATTCACCCTGAAAATAGATAAAATTGTTGTCCAAAATAAGTTCCATGTTTTCCAAAATCAGCGTAAAGTAGTTGGCAATTCAAAAAATCCAGCTAGGATTGATATGAATAGTTTGTAATCCACATTAAGTAAAAAGATAGGTCAGTAAGAAGATCATTTTGAGATTCTTTACCTTCTTTTAAAATTGGGGTAATTAGTGAATATTTCCATGAAGGAAAGATTTGATTTATATCTTGCACTTTTGAAAAACACAAACATTTTGTAAAATATCTATAACCTTTTGGGGGAATAATTTATTTAATTCAGGTATTATTCTGTCATTTACGGGAGCTTTATTGGATTTAATTATGTTTATTTTTTGAGTAATTTCTTGTAGAGAAATAGGTTTTAATAAATTATTTTTCTATGAAAGAGAGACTTTTTAATTAAAGTGGGATCAATATTATCAAATACATTTTCCTCTCCATTCATACTTGATTCATTTAATAGTGAGAAGTGATTTCTGAATTTTTCTAAGATGTCCCCAATATCTGAGTTTAATTTATTTGTAATGAGATTTTTAATTTCTTTAATACTATTAGTGCAGGTCTGGAACTTAATTATTTTGGTTATATTTCTTATGTGCCTAGGAGATCAAAGCCATGTCTAACTCAGAATTGATGGACTTGCTCCACCTAAAGAAATCCAAGTCACTGCGAGCCACTCGCTCTAGTGAGCTAAACCTTGCCACAACAATAAATAGAACATGCCGGAGGGATAGATTCCTGTCACAGAGACCCCCCCCATGCTTTGGAACAAAATTTCTAACTACATTAGGCAGAGCCCCTCACTAACACTCTTCAAGAGAAACCTCGACGAGTGGATGGGTAACAGAAAATACACCCCTGGGATCACTTCATTGGCTCTTCTTGACAGAGGCTCAGTTTATTAATCAATGGGGCAGCGAAAGCCGATACACTCTAGCTAGGCTTATAAATGCCCTTGGGCAGATAGCCATGTACCTACCTATGAACCTAAGAGATCTTGAATAGGATGCTATTCTAAATTTCTCTAGAGCCAAGTCATTTTTTATGTGATACAATCTCATTATATTTATTATTTAACTTTCTTATCTCCTCATTATTTTGGGTAGCCCTATCTTCATCTTTCTTTAATATGTCTTTTAGCTTTAACTGTATCTCTGTCAATTTTTTGTTCTAGTCATATATATATATATATATATATATATATATGTGTGTGTGTGTGTATATATATATATATATATGTGTGTGTACATATATGTGTGTGTGTGTGTGTGTGTATGTATATATATATATATATATATATATATATATATATATATATATATATCTAGGTTCCCTATTATTTAAGCAAACGTTCAGTGTTTCGAACATCACTTTGTCGACAGCTAAATGTCGAAAAGGCCAAATCCCGAACAAATGGAACAGCAATTTTTTTTCTATGGAAAAAAATAACTGGGCCATTTTTGGGACTTCACTGTTCCCTCCACTGAGGTGTGATCTTGAAGTTGGTATATTTAAGTAGGGTGGTGTGAGGGACAAAGCTCCCCCACTTTATTTTGTATTTAGGCTTTTTTTTTTTTGCTGACCAGTGATTTTTTTTCCCTAAGAAAAAAATCACTGTTCTATTTGTTCAGGACTTGGACTAGTCAACATTTAGATGTCAATAAAGTGATATTCAAAATATTGAACGTTCGCTTACTTAATAGTGATATATATATATATATATATATATATATATATATATATATATATATATATGTGTGTGTGTGTGTTTATATATATATATATATATATATATATATATATATATATATATATATATATATATATATATATATATATATATAGGTTCATAGGTTGGTACTAGGCTGTCAGCCCTAGGGCCTATACAAGCCTAGCCATAACAATTCCCTGGCTATTTCTTCCCACATTATTTACTTTCCTGCACCCCTGTCTAGCAGGGCGACTGACATGATCCCTGGTGTGAATTTCCTTTCTCCCATCCAGTCGTCAAGGTTCCTCTTGAAGAGGTCCAAAGAGGCACTCTGCTTGACATGTATGGGCAATCTATTCCAGAGTCTGGGGAGTCTGTTGGTCAGGAACCTATCCCTCCAGCATGTTTTGTTTATTGTGATGACAAGGTTTTGATCCCTGGAGGGTGTAGCTCTGAGGGATTGTGATTTCTTTAAGTGTAGCATATATATATATATATATATATATATATATATATATATATATATATATATATATATATTTATACACACCAGAAAATTGTTTTCCCATAACTATACCCTTTGAATGAATCCCAGATCATTGTTTGATTAGAGTTAGGAGTTTCATTGAATAGCAATAACCATTTTTATATTCATTGATTTTTGTAATATGTGATGGGGTTCTGTTAATAAAAGTTAGATTTTTAAATTTGTTTCTGTTTTTAAAATTAAAACATTGTGATCTGAAAAAGGACAGGGAATTATGTTAAAGTGAGTTATATTAGAGAGTGAGAAACTAATAACTTATCAATTCTTGTGTAGGTACCATAATTAAAAGGGCAATGAGTAAAATTTAAAGAGCTTTTATTTCTGAAGTTAAATGTGTCCTTTAGATTAAAATAATCTTTCTATTCTTTCAGGGATTTTGCTATAGGGAGTAATTTAAAATTTCTACTTGAATTAGATTCAGTATCATGTAACATACAATTAAAATCACCTTCTAGGATTAAATTACCTTTCTGTTTGTAATGATATCTAGATGTTTTCTCACTAATTTGACTATCATGCCAGGAAACCAGTATACATTTACCAAAGTCCAAACCTAACGGAATATTTTATACTGATCAATGTAAATAAACCCTGTTTATTTTCATATTTAATTAAAATTTGAGGCATTTGAATTTGCTTCTTCTATAAGATTGCTACTCCTGTTTTCTTGGATTTAAAAGAAGATTGAGTTAAATTTATATTCTTGCTTAAATTTCAAAATTCAGTAATTGTCTCTTTTGCAAAATGAATTTCCTGAAGAAATAAAATATGAGGTTTATTAAGTTGTAAATATTTTTGTAGATTTGCCCTTTTTTAGGATTATTTAGAGAATTAACATTCAATGATAATAAATTTATTTCCATGTTTTAGAGGAAAAAAGAAAAAAAAAATAGTTTATTGAGAATAAATGTGAACTTGTACATGACAAATATATATATATATATATATATATATATATATATATATATATATATATATATATATATATATATTTAAGGCCTCAGGCAAAAGAAAGACACTATGCATGTTAATAAAATAACAAATTATTTTTCTTGTTATCCTATCCATGAAATAATTATTATTCATAGTCCACTTCTGAGAAAACAGTTTCTCAGGACTAACTCTCCCCCCCAGCACATAAGCACCAAAAAAGGACAAAAAAAAGTTTTCAGAATACCATATTCGGAGAGCCTGCAAATACAAACAATACAGTAATTTGAGTAAGATTTTACATGAGTAATTAATTGTGAAGGAGAAAAGAAGTAAAGAAGAAATAGGAAGCAATGAGGAATTTCCATATATGTTTCCTGAACTAAAATTATTCAAATCTTCATTTGTATAAGAGCAAGACAGCGTTGGCAAATTCAGTAGAATCCATAACTGAATATAGAGTGTAAATCCAGATTGTTATGAAAGTTAACAATGTAAAATATTTTCTTAAAGATGAGCTAAACTTTTACATTACATTTACTATAGTATGTTTCTAGCATCAATAGTATTTGTTTAAGCAACTTGGTTATGAATTATTGTATCAGAAGGTTTTAAATGGACTACCTTAGCATATCTTTAAAACAAAGTATATAAACCTATTACATATTTTAATTTCTGCCAATATATAATAAGATGCATCTAGTTATTTGTCTTCCCTAAGAGAACAGATACAAAGGTCTATTAAATTGATATAAATATTATAAATAATATATTAATGAAAACTTTAAATTCATAAAATTAAACACTATTGTGTGTTTGTGTTAGAATACTTTCATGAAATTTGATGATAATACATAATTTACCATAAAATATGGGTCAATTAATTTAGGTTGAAGTTGGATCTTTAAGTCTCTGAGAAAGAAATCTGTTTGGGAGGTTATTGAGGAAAGAAAACATAACTAAGCATCTATTACTCTTAGTGACAAATTCCAGATGAGTAGTAGTATAATTAGTTGTTCTGCTTCTTGGGGGAGGCACTTTTATCCATGAACCTATACCTCCCTTAAAAATTATTTAAAAGACAGATGCATGTTAACAGAATGTAGACATCTGTGAAGAACAAGGTGGAGTAAGAATATTATGCCTCAGTAGTCAACATTGTCTAACATAGGTATGTGTAACAGCATCAGTCATAACATTAGCTTTACCCATCTGTCAAAAGAAATGCATTGCTCATTATAAAAATCAGCATTAGGCAGACAAATTAATATTGTAAAGAAGAGTATATGGTGAGCAACTTTCATATTTTCTGGTAGCTTTCACAAGTATATCAGCATATGATATGCAATCAACATTCCAGATTACCCCACCACTAATTCTTTTTTATTAAATAAGCAGTAGTAGAGTTGTTCCACACACCTCTTTTGAAAAGGGAAATATTTTAAACTAGTCCTGTGAATCTGCACTTCTAGTATGCATATTTCATTATCTAAATAGATGGCAAGTAACCTCAGTGCAGAACTATTCTTCAAGTTTCATTAACATTAATAATAGTTAATTAGTCTCACAGTCTTTGCTAGTAATTGTCTAGTAGTTTATTATTATACATAGCACATCAGCAATAATTTATTGAGGGATGTCTGCTACAACTGTGTAATGTCAAGTCGTTCAACAAAGTAATAAAGTCTATCGCATTACTGTTATATTACTGATGATATTTGATCTGATAGTTTTGCCAGGACATTTTCAGAATACTTCTCTGTTTATTTTTTTTTTTTCACCCCCTTCCATCCCTGGTTTCATCTCCTACCCAAACATAAGATATAAGTAAATAAAATTGTACATATAGAGTAAACTAATGCACTAGGTATATTAAAAAAAAAATATGAAAGTTGCACTTTCCTAATTTAATTAGAATTGTTCTGAAGTGACTACGGTTCAAATAATATGTTCACATAGCTACATGTTACTACACTTAGACTTGATGGCATTAATATTAATATTCTCAAGTCACTGAAAAGACAGCAATGAGATGACATAGAGGGCTGCTGTTCTGTTTTCCCTAAAGACAATTTGGATTAGCTTGTTAACCATATATCATCTTTTAGGGTCTTTTATTTGTAATTATTTATAATGGAATAATGTAGTCTGTATTTCATTAAAATGCTTGAGAATTTAATTTCTGGTAAATTGTATTTCAGCTCTGGGGAATGCAGATCATTGCATAAGGCATAAATTATTAATTTATCAGTGAACGTAAAAGTAGAATTCAGTTTATAGTCCTTGAAATTACACCAAGAAAATCAGCTAGATATGATAAAAAGACTGCAATGACATCAGTTCAAATGAATGAAGTAATGCTATGCAATAGTTCTGATACAAAGCAATCTAATTTTAAAATCACTTGACTTACAAAATAAACAATTATGTCCATTTAGGTGTTAATGTATCTGGCCTGGAAAATATTTTTGAATGCAGAAATATTTATTATTTTATATCAGAGTGTAACCTAATGTGTGCGACAGACTAAGAATAGACAAGTGTTATGCTCTTCCTAAAACAGTCGGTATTATTTTAAAACACTGCTTGTCGCCTTTAACCTTTTAAATAACATACAGAGCTGGACGATCATTATAAGAACTTCTTCGGCAATAGACAGAAGCATATTAGGTGATGACTGTGGAAATATACAATATAATAGAAGTATATAGTTCTTCTTAATTCAGTTTTCAACAAAAGCAATAACAAAAAAAAATGTCATAATCTTTCATTATTATGATGTCTTTTGTATATTTTGGATTATCATATTATAATTTAAACAGCAGATGGAGCTCATACCATGTATAACAGGTGTTGAGAAGACATATAATTCCAGATATGATGTGTAAGTGCAATTAATGAGGATCAAGAGAAAACTATGCTTATTTAGCTTCTGGTGTAACATTCTTGAAATTATTCAAAAGGCTGTCAACAACTGATGTAATTTACAGAGTGGGAAATACGTCCTCTAACCAAAACAAAAAAGGCCTGGAGTTGGTAACAGTTAAGAAAGTTGACAGGAAACTTAAAAAAAAAGAAAAAAAAAAAAAAAAGTATTTCTTTGTTTTGAAACAGTATTCATTGAAAGTAGTACAACATATCTGTCCACACAAAAGAGCCAGTCCAAGCACGGAATTGTTTCATAAAAAACAGAGAAAAAAATTTTAAATTATCTAATAAAAAGCAAAAGTCAAGAGAGTAAAGAAAAAGAGAGACTACCCCTTTATATTGCCCAACAACTTTTCATAACACTAAGCCAACATGCAGGTATAAGAGCTAAACACAGCACAATTTGAGATGCACATCTTCCACAGTTGACACAGGAAAATCTCTAAATAAACAAAATCCAGCAAAGATTCATGTCAACTTGCCTAAAAATGCCAAATACTACTTTAAAACAGTTTTGCCCAATTTTTCATCAGCCCAATAGATCTCTCATGAAAACAGAGAACATCCATACCCAGCAAGCTATATAATATCATTTCCCTCTCTGGGCTTATGAAAAGTCTACCAAACAGATGAAGAGAGCCAATAATGTTATTTAAGTGAAAATTGGAGTTAAAGTTATTTATATGAACTAACTTCAAAGTATTAAAAACGCTTAACTATTATAAAGTGAAAGAAAATTAGAATGATCTATAAATGCTGTTAGACTGTTATATATTATAAGTTATGAGAGAAGGAAGCAGTAGAAGAGTAAACACACATATATATATATATATATATATATATATATATATATATATATATATATTTATAAACAGTTATTTACGTTCTAAAAATATATAAAATTAACATAAAGACAAAAAAAAAAAATAAAAAATAAAATAATAAGATATTAATATAAGAGAGAAAGTTTACCTGATGTGATGATGTGACAAACAGCTAATAAGTGATGAGGATTTACTTTACTAGCTATTGCAAGACAAGTAATGAATGCAATGACATTATTTTTAAAAGATGTATTTTTAGAAATCTCTATTTTTTTGTTTCTTTTTCTTCACATCTGACCAACTGTTTTTTTCTGGTGATCTTTTGGAGGAGGAAGGTAACCAGTGCATATCATCTGTAAAGGGGAATGATGTTATTATTCTTGATAAAAGCAAGAGCTTCTTCTGTGGTGGAAAATATCTTGATGCCTGAAGATAAAAAAAATGTATTTTTGCAAGGGAAATAAGTTGTGCTTTGATGTTGTTTTGTTTAAGGTATTTTATTAATGGCCGATGTTTTCTTCTTCTTTAGATACGTAGTCTTAGTTGAATAATCATCATCAAATCTGATGGTTGCTTTTTCAAATTTTATTGGAGCTTTCGGCCAGTAAGATTTTAGTACTAGTTCTTTGTCTAGATAAGATAGGAATTTGACTGTATGATACAGATATGTTGCCTGATTTCCCAATAGAGCTGTACGTTCTTTCTATTGCAAAAGAAAAGCTTTCTTGAAGGTTAATTACCTTAGGAATCCAAGTTGATAAAAAGGAAATCGTACTGTCATCTTCTGTTTTCTCTGGAAGTCCAAAAATTTTTGTGTTATTCCTTCTTGCCCTGTTCTCCAAGTTATTGAATTTCTCCAATGTCCAGGAATTTTGATTTTCTGAGATGAGAGTTGAAATTAATTTTTCGATACAGCATATTCAGTATCTGAGATTTTTGTTTGCAGTTGTTGAAACAAGTCTTTGAATATATTTGTTTGTTTTAGACTTTCCTTGACATCTTGCAAGTTTTGTTGAAAATCCATCAATTTTAATGGTTAAGTCTTGGAATTCTGATGCCACTTGATGCAGTTGTTTCTTAGTAGCAGTCAGTATGATTATTCTTGGAGTTCCTCATATTTTAGTATGTTAGGAAGACTTCCCTTAAGCATTTTGACAGGAAATTTAGTTTCAGTAGGTGTCAAAGTTTCGAGTATGATAAAAAAGATATTTAATAAGATGTAAGGATTAAACATATTAATTAAATAAAAGTTTTTGCTGTCAATAATTTGACAAAATACAGAGCTCTGAAAAGAAGCTATTAACTCAGTGCCATCTAGGTTCTGCCCCTCTGCTAAAACTCTGTTTGTAGTGAGTAGAGCTTGTATTGTGTGCAGTTTCTTGTTAAGGCGCCTAGCATTTTTGGTGCATCGGTATGTTTACCATTTTGGCATTTTCTAAAAAAGGCACTAAGGGGATGGATACAATTTTAGCCAAAATCCAGAAACCGAGGGTAGACAGGTGTAGACCATCTTCAGCAAAGCAATATTATCAGTTGACCATATCCTCCCAAGCTGAGAAATAATAAATTCCTTGTTTTGACACCAGAAATTAAGTTGATTGTTAAAGTCAGTCATTTTGTATTTATAGTGTAGCATCATCTTTAGTGAAGGTAGAATGCTGCACAATGCAAGGCACATACCAGTCTAAGATACATATTCAGAGAGGTCCTTAATGTCCTCATATAATGCAGAGAGGTATGTTTCAGGTTATTTATGCCCAGATGGACTATGATGGAATCATACTGGTACCTGTGGTGCAGTAACTTGAGTGTGTGTGTAACGTGGCCGATCCTGGCTCTAGATAAGCAACTGGCCATAATCTTCTCCTTTTCCTTATCCAGTCTAGTAATGTGGGTATTTGCGTGTCATACAATGGAGCCCCTATGACAAGAGTTATAAGTAAGTTGTTAGCTTGCCTTATACACTTTGTTTTTGGATGTCTGTTGAGTGTAGCTTATGTGCAGGGTTTGGAGTTGCTTTTGGTGTATACTTTAGAGATTGCTAAGGACAGACATTGCTGTTTGCATGCTTAGGAAGTCTTTGAGGTTTGGGGAGATTATTTTTTAGTGCCGCAGCAAAAGATGGTGTGGGTGTGTGGACAGTGAGTGCTGGATGTAGTGTGTGGGTTCTTGACATCCTTGTTTGTATGCAAGATTTTTGCCTCCAAGGAAACTGTGTCTGTACATCTCTTACATACACTGTTGTTTTTTTTAAGGATTAAAAGGTTCTTGTCAGTGAAGACGAGACATTTACTACATTGTCTCAGGATGCCCATATCTGCCAAGCTGGCTATGGAGAAATTTGGAAATTGTTGCTCAAGCTTGTACTAAGGTGAGCTGTTAGTATTTCAGGACTGGGATTTACAGAGGTCTTCTAGACTGGTCTCTAGGATTAGGTGCTAGAGCTGAGTAGTGCTAGGATAGTTCTCACACTCACTGCACATCATTCTTTATTTTACTTTTTGTTATAATTCAAGTGCAGCTTTGTAGAGTATGAATCCAGTTAGAAGGTGAAAAAGGATAAACCAGCAGTGAATATTTTTTTAAAAAAAGCTTAACGGGCCCAGTAGAAGTGCTTTGGTTTGATGCAGAAACACAACAAAGACACTGTACTTTAGACATGTGATATGTTAGTGACTTCAGCATGTGAAATGGGACTAACTCTCATTAGAAAAAGGAAACGCTTCCCAACTTGTGTGTCTGTTCATGCTAAAAGTATAATATTGCAGAGACATTCCCATCAATCTTTTAAGTGGATTAGCTCTTGGTAACACAGAAAGTAAAACAGTAAGAATTTGTAATAAAAAATATTTCATGCTTTTGAGTGGAAATTCACAGCATTTGCAAAACATACTTCAGCAGATTATAAGTGTACAAATATTGTAATGCACATTTTTAAAATGACTGCATGGCACAGATGGTTGAAGCTCTGAATATGACCCATTCAACCCAGTTTCAGCTAGCAGCTTAGGTACTAGAGAAGCTAGTAGGGGATGGAGTAGCAGTAATCCAGCTTTGACTGCTCACGTTTCTGGGAGAGGGCTATTGAACTTGATCAAGAATAATACAGTGCACCTGCTTACAAGGGGGTTGCCAGGCTTTCTTAGGCATATATCACTCATGAAGATGAATTTTAGTCGACTCACTAACAGTTGTACACATTAAACATTAAGTGGCCATGTGCAGAAGCAAATCATAATGACAAGGCAAAACATTTAATAGCTGCCTGGATGATAGCTTCACTGTAGCTATTTCATTCTCACCCCATAATATGGAAATACATGAGTATAGTGATGACCATGGTATGTGCTCTCATGGTTCTAAAATGTTCTTTGAATGCTTTGTGTTCAGCCCCCTCCCACCAAAAAATGGTAGTCAATTAATAATCATTCAGGAATATCATCTGGGATATCACCAGTTTATACCATTCTCTAAACTGAAATTTTACTTAAGTGAGTAAAGGTGAAGACTGTGTATTGCAATCCATCATCAAGCATATGTTTTGTACTAAAGTGAGTACATTTTTGTTTCTGAGTGCATTTCTGAAATATTACCACTTTTGGAGGTCAAAATCACTGTCTAAATTAGATGTGTCCAACCTGCGGCCCATGGGCCACATGCAGCCCTCAGAGCTTTGCCATGTGGCCCTCTACCTCCAACATCGATGTACACATGCCCCAAAACACTTTTTTGTTGTGTTTTTCACACCCGTGACCTGTAGCTCTTAACTTCGGTGTGTGCATCACCAAATCATCCTTCTAGTTTTGATTTTTTTGCGCCAAAGAAGGGTCTGTGTGTCCGCGCCATTATTTTGTGCCAAAGAAACAATGTGTGTGTTCTTGCTGAAGAGGGACTCGTCTATGGATTTACTGCCATTGCCTTTTAAAGAGACAACACTTAACCTGTGTTAATAGGTAAGTATGGTGTGAGTGAGTGCATGCATGAAAGCAGAATGTTTGTGTGAATGAAAGTAGAAGTGTGTGTGTGTTTGTGTGCATGACAGAGAGACAGAGAGAGACGCATGCACAAAGAGGTTAACGTGCAATCAAGTTAGCTCACACATGTATCCTACATTAAAAGTACACTTTCATTAAATTGCAGCTTTTCTGACAGGGAGAGTGTTGTATTGAATATGAAATCATACCTCTCAACTGTATGGATTTTCAAAGAATATCTGGATTTTTGCCTCATCTTCCAATTTGTGTCTTTTGCTTAGGAAATAAAAGTAGTCATCCAAGGTAATGCAGTCCCAGGGAGTAAGAATGAGACAGCAGCCTAGGGTTAATGGGTCATTTGTGGATTGACTAATGTGGGACTGTAGCGTATAAAGTGTATTGTTTTTTTTTTTTGACAAACAAAAAAATCACTCAGTACTGTCTTGTCATTGGTGGGTTCTAAGCAGTGGTAGATTGGACAACAGTAAGCATAACTTTGGTGGATCATCAATACTGGCAAATCAGGTGGGCACAATGTCATTTTTTAAATGTTGGGGGTTTTAGTGTGTATGTGTGTGTTTGTGTTGGGAGTGCTGCAATAGTAGATGATTATTAAAGACAGAGACTTACAAACTGTGGAGAATATATTTCTTTGTTTCAAAACCTGATACTTGGGTACTAAATGCCAAAAATAGATTTTTTTAAGACATAGCTTCTTGACATTTACAGTGGATGGATATTTACATTTAATGGACAATGTTAGCAGTATGAGTGTGGTCTGTAGGGATCTTGAGGATGCTAAGTCTACCACTGCCAATGTCTTGTAAAGTGACCTGGAAATGGATATTGGGATGTTACTGAAAAAATACAGCAAGTGGGCTTTGAAATGTAGTTTAATTAAACAAAGTGCACTTGCAATTTACAGGCCATAATTTCATTTATTTCAGGTAGTCCAGATCCTGGTAGATTGTATACCATTAGACTTAATTAGGGAGAGGTGTCATTCTGTGGAAATAAGCAGATCTTGTTTCAGTGAAAACTCTGTGGTTGTTTTCAGGTAGAAAGTTGCAGGATGTGGAGCCAATGTGTTTTATTATTTTCAATGGATTTGTCATTTCAAAGTATGGTTTTCTTTGTTGCAAAAGAAGGCAGGATTGAATGAGCCATATAATGCTTAACTGACAATAATGGGATAGAAACATTATACGTGATGTTTAATGTTTGCAGCTATACTTGTTTCAATGGTGTCTGTGACGCATAAATATTTTTGGGCCTGTGTCCCAATTTTATTTTTCGTTTTGTCCAGAATTCTTGCTCTAAGGTTGAGAGGTATGGTTCCATGCTAAAGCCGAAGGTTGTATTTACCTTGGAAGACTTTTCAGCATAATTATGAGAAACAGAGAGTTTTTAATATCTCCACTTATTTCCAAAATAAACTGCCATGTAACCTTGCAAATAACTTTCTTATTACGCTACTTTAATTCTTTTGGAATTGACAGGTATGCTTCATTGGTTCGGACGTAAGCATAGTGTGCTGTGACTGATTTCTTGCAGCAGTCTGTGGTTTACTTATCACAATAACTTTTCTGTGTTTCTGGGTGTGTGATCAATTTAACAGTTTTAAAGATGTTTTCCAAAATTAAATAAATACATAATAAATAGAAAAAGGTAATCCTTTCTTCACTTTGAGCTATTGACAAAGTGTGGGAGTTTGTTTTTTTCAAAAGCGATGGTCAGCATTACAGCTTAGTAAACGGTCAGTCTGTGAATAACTTCTGCACAAATTAAAATGTCTGAATGTCAAATGGCTTTAGATTGGAGGGAAGTTGTATGTTTACTCCAGTATGTAGTATGATCTTTGAGAGTTTATAGATTTCTTATTGATTTAATTTTTGCTGAACAGTTGTTTGTTGATTTATTGATGGTCCATTTTGGTGGGGGGAAATTGCATGGATGAATCCATCTCTATTATGATTTTTTTTCAGATATTTTGACTTCCAGACAATTTCAATCAGTGAGACTGTGTCATGTGATTACTGAGGTTGCCTATTTTACAAGTAGGGGCTCCTTTACTGTGTGTGTGTGTGTGTGTGTGTGTGTGTGTGTGTGTGTGTGTGTGTGTGTGTGTGTGTGTGTATAAGAGAGAGAGATTTAATATGTATACTGAATATATTTTTGCAAATGGAATTCTTGGTTAAATAGGCCCCTCTTCTTAGACAAGTAGACTTGAGTAACTAATATTAGATCTTAGCCAGCCAACTGGGAAAATTTAGTATGTGGATTTTCCTTCCGGTTTGATGAAGGCTATGCTACTTACTTAAGGAGTACATTCATGGCTATCCATCCAGTTGTAGTGTTGTTGAACTACATTGTTTGATAATGAGAGGAACTTTTTACAGAAGTTGAAAGTTTTTGTGTCAAGAACCTGTCCATACAAAGTGGCTTGTTTATGCTGCAGTGAAGGCTGGGGTCTTTGTAGTGAGTGCTTTAAATATAACCAGTATTTCTGAGGTGGAGAAAGTCTCTTAAGGCAGGATTTTTCTTAGCCTGGAAAGCAAGCCAGTGAAGAAATTTATAGGGGCCAGTGAGAGACAGAGGAAAGCAAGAAGCTTTTTAGTCTGTTTGGATAACTAAGTGAACTCAGTCCTTTGACCTTTTTTGTCAGAAAAAGTTGTAGTCTTTCTTTTGGCATGGTGTTTTGCTGAAGCACGTGCCAAAAGAGGTGTTATGCTCAATAATTGCTCTTGTAAAGGAAGAATACAGGGATGTTATAACCTCCTTGTCCCTGGATGAGATACCCTTACTAATGAGGTGGGCCACGTAAAAAGCTTTCCGTACAACGGAGACAACGTGGTGGTCAAAAGTCAGGTTTCTATCAACCTGGGTGCCCAAGCACCTCACGACTGATTGCGTGCTTACAACATTGTTATTAATGTGATAATTTCTGGGGACATCCCATTCCTCAAAGGGGATGATTGTGCATTTTTTGGCATTTAGCTTGAGGCCATGTTTCTGGCACCAGTCATTTGTTTGGGTGAGACCCTCTTGTAGCTTATTCAGAATTGTTTTATTAAGTCAGTAATGTGCATTCTTTACTTTTTTTGTTGGCTTATTTTTGTGGATTATAGTATTGTAAGACTGCTAATGTTGACACTGTATGCAGATGGACTTCTGGATTGGTTTTCCCAGTGAGAAATGCTAGTGCTGTAGTTAATATCTATTTATTTGTAAAAACAATCTATATATTAACTAAGATGTTAGAGTTAACTGTTAGATTAGAGAATTAAAATCAGAATGAGAATTAGAATTTTAAGGCAAATGTTAGGCATTTATTACATTTATTAATTGTTCGAATGCACCTAAAGTACAGCCAGGAGGTTGACTTTGGTCTCCCGTGGCAGCGAAAGAGTTAACTATATGATATATTTTATATGTGGCCCCAAGACAATTTCTGTTCACTCAATGCGGCCCCGGCAAGCCAAAAGGTTGGACACCCCTGGTCTAAATGAAAAGCTACAATATACAGATATGCTCTACTTGTTTAGAGATAGGATTACTTGTAATCTTTTTTTAATGGCTGTAGGGAATAAAGCTGGAATTGATGCAAGTAGAGGCACATGATTTGAAGGGAAGTGGACATTCCTTTACATGTGTGGATGTATATATGTCTTTGAGGGGTGAGCAGGATAAGGGTTCAAGCACAAATTAAATGTGTGGGTATACACTTGTACTAAACAGCAGTGATATGTATGTTTTCAGGTTTGACTCTGTAAACAAATGAAGCAGTGGAGATGAATGAAGGCTGGCTTAAAGCAGCCACTCCCTCTTGTTCTGTCCCACACTGTTCCTTCTCTTCACTTCTTTACACAGTTATGGTGTTCATGTCTTGCCATGAAATCTGTAAGCAGTATAAAGACTGAGCTAAACATTTGGTCATCTGACTGGAGGTATCTCCAATGCACTTCTGTTTCCATCATAGTCTTGTTTTAACTACCATTATTAGGGAATGCAATACACTGCCATTAACATCCTCTCTTGAATCACTGATGTTCTTCACAGTCATAAGCATGCCCACTGCTACAGGAGCAAATACTGCCCTCATCAGGAGTCATGAGTCATGAATGCCCCAAAAGTATAATCACTGAAGCAAACTATCTCACTTTCATTTTTGCATTATTCTTGACTTATATCTCCTCTCTCACCTAAAATCATCAAGCCAAACCATGCTTTCTAGATGGCCTATTTATTCTTTCCAACTCCTGCTACAGGAAGACATCTGTTGGGAAAGGAGGAAGCCAGGGACAGCAGAGATAATCTTGCAGGGGTTTAGGACACTTTTGATACTGTTAACATACTTCCTTATTTCAGCCAGTGAAAGCGTTGCAATGTTTGACTGTGCTAAACTGCTATTAGAGTAGTCTTCTGCACATATGTACAATGCTTCAGCTGGACTCAAACCTCTGAAGTCCTGTGTGTAGTGCTGAATAGCAGTACCAGCTCATTTTCAGGTGGCATTCAAGTAGTAGGACTTAAGACACATCCAACCCACCCTATGGGCAAGCATATGGGATATGAATGGAGAAATGATGAAATCAGCAAGCAAAGGAGAGTAGTATTGCAGGAACTGGATTCATCCTCAAGTCTTGGTGAGTGCCTTCATGTGGTGAACCCTGTTTTACAAAATCTCACCAAGGTGACATTGATATATAAACTGTATTTTATATAGCATATATCATGGACAGAAGAAAAAAAAGACAGATTGGTGCACAAGACCCTGGTTTAAAAGTGCCCAGTCCTGGTGTGCACACTGGTGCCAGGGCAGGAAAAAACGTCAGTGTAGCATCCTCAAGACACAGAAACATTCCTACAATGTGGTTAGGTCAGACTCGGGGGGGGGGGGGGGGGTTCTGCCCACGGATGGAGTAGTCCATAAAAACACAAAAACGTACAGGGCAAAAAAGATCCATAAAGGTGACAGAGTGGACAACTGAGGATAAGAAAGAAATGACATGTTAAACACAAAGAAGGTGGTCTCTGTGCCAAACCACAAACAAGTAAATGAAAAAAGGCACAGCTGTTCCAGTTTTAATGTACGAAAAACTTTTATTGCACAAACCACAGAAGGTAGACTTCACACAAATAACACTGCTACAGTTGTCTTATACATTTTCTTCAGCTAACTTCATCAGAATGAAGTAACCACATCAATTCCTCCCTATATATGCATTTGTATTGTAATTTAATCCAATTAAGTCATCCACCCATTAATTACACTTAATTAAATGTGTAATGTCAAACAGCATAAGACAGACGTGTACCTATAAAATTTCAAGTGTTGCTGAAATCACAACCAATAAATAATACATATACTGTTGCTAAATAAAACTTATAAATAAATTGTATAGGTAACATGTACAAATGTTAAAAATTGTGTATGTAACTTAAAAAGTTTGTATAACCTCCTAAAGTTTAATGAATCAAAAAAGGGACGATAGAGCTAGTAGAGGGGAGAATAGTCAGCCTCGTATGACTAGCCTGGATGGTTTTCCCAATATTTTTTCAACTGGCAACACCACAACGCTTACAAATGAGACAGTATCTTTACAACCTAAACAAACTGTCAACACAGAAGCTGGGGCGGCAGTTACTTACAAAGGTACTAACATCCATGTTAAAGATATTTTTGACTTTAAAATAGATTGTAAAGAGCCGTTTAGACCACAGGCCAATGGCAACAATGAAACTTATGTGCAAATGATTTCAAAGATGGATAGTATGTTATTTAAATATAAATCTTGGGAAATGGATAATGTATATTTAAAACATTGTTTAAGCTTGAATATTGTTCCTAAGAGTTTACGTGTGTGTAAGTACCCGAACAATGTGTTAGGTGGTTCACCATTTCACAAAGAACTTATAGCAGCATTTGTTAAATGTGGATCGGATATTATGCAAGCTATTATTAAAAATAATGAATGTGAGATGGATAAAATGTACACTGCAACTGAAATTATTAATCAGAAAATTATTAATGATTTATTGTTTGGTATTGAAAATGACAAGGTTAAATAGCATGACATGTTAAAGGACACAGCAATGAGATGTGTAAAAGTACATGAAAGAAAGGCTAGAAAGATAGAAAGGGATATGGTAGAATACAGCAACAATTTACAATATCCTAAACCAAAGGTATTGGGAAGAAATAAAAAAATGTATTATAGAGAGGATGGATATAATATTGATGCACATAACAATGATGAAAATGAAGACCAAAGTGGTTTATATAATATGTGTGACCCTTTAGAGTTTCCCTCTCCCAGGAGATCAGAAAGATTAAAGAAAAAGGAACCTATAAATTACAGAAATGGGAACTACCAGCAAAAAGGGAGGAACACATACTGGAGACAATAGTTACAGAGGATATTCGTTTTAATGATGGTGTTTTTAGTTATAAAGGTTTTAATATATTTAACTTCAATGATATTTCCATTACTAAAGCACATTTTAATTTATTTACTAAATGATTCACCTTCATTCCCAAGGTCAAGGCCAACATTGTTAATCTACTAGTGGATGTGAAGATGTTTATTAGACAGAAGAATTTAGAGCTGTTTTTTAATGGTAGGGAGATGGAAAAAGATATTTCTGTTTTAAAGAAAAAGAGTATGTTTAATCCACCCCTACACCCACAGCTCAAAAACTTTGAGAATTCACTAAAAAAAGAACTTAGGGAGAAACTAAAACACAACAAAGTGAATTCAAATCTTTCCAAAGAAGAATTGGATATTTTAACATCCTGTAAAGAAAACAAAAATCTTAGGATCATGAAGCCCGACAAAGGGGGCCGGTGTGATTTTAATGGACCAGATTGCCTATGATGCCAAAATGTTTGAAATGCTTAATGATGAAAATACCTATGAGAGGGTATCAGTGAATGAATTTAACATAACACATAGGAAACTTACGGTATGTTTAAATGACTTGGTATTAGAGGGACTAATAGACCTTGAAACTTACATTTTTTTATATGTTGAGAAACCTAGAGTTCCCTCCATTTTTGGCATACCCAAGGTCCATAAAAACCATGGAGATCTACCTTTAAGACTTATAGTTTCGGCTGAAGGTTCTTTAACAGCTCCTCTTGCTAAGTATATTGATGTTTATTTAAAACAAACAGTGATGGAACATCCCAATATCTTAAAAGATTCATGGGATTTCATCTACGACAACCGCATTACAGATACTTATATTCAGCTGGCTAAAATCCATATTCATGTAGAATATGGACTTACCTCTAAGTCCAATGAATAGTTTTACATACAGCCTCTTTATTCTACATATATATCTGTATTTGTGAACTTATTTTGTGATCCAGTAGCTACTCTACTAATAATTCTTACTACTGTGGTTTTCGCTGATTTCACTCCACTACTAGTAAGCTTGTTGAAGTCAGTAAGAACCAGTTAAAGTAGAGACCCACTTCTGAATGTGAGTGAGCCTTAGACTATGTACATCTATAAGAGCATTACACAAACTAATATTGCAGTGTTATATGAAACTAGAAGGCGTCCCTGAATATAAGCATCTGTAATGCGGTTGTCTTAGATGGCAAGCGCTTAGCAGTTTAGTCAGATGGTAGTATACTTCAAAGTGTATGTTATTAGAGATTTAAATATTATGTTCAGGTAAAATATAAAATCACTTTTATATGTGCTTGATCAGGTTTAGTATAAGTGATAGATTAGCTGAAGGTAAAAAGGGCTTTGTTATGAGCAAGTTTTTAACAAACGAGACGCTAACTGCTTAATTTTTTAGTTCATTTATGTAGCATAAATTATGACAAATATGCAATCAAGTTTAGCAATATGCTCATGTAACAGTTTTTAAAATATGTTGATGTATTGTTGGTTCACTAAGTGGATAAAGGAAAATATGCTGTAGCGTTAAATAAGCGAAGCGCTAAAATAGTTGTAAATAAATATACAACTAATAGCGATGATGATAATTTTTAAAAAATACTGTAATTGTGCATATACATATTTATTTTTATGAAGGACAACCTTCTCATTTTTTTAAATTACAGAAGATAGTAAAAGTGAATATAACTTTAAAAAAGTAATTGAAGGAATTTTACTCATTAATATGTCATTGGTGTGTATATATATATATATATATATATATATATATATATATATATATATATATATATATATATATATACATATACACCAATGACGTGTTAATGAGTAAAATTCCTTAACTTACTTTTTTAAAGTTATTTATATAAGATTTGTAATTGAAAAGTGTTTGAATTTTAATGGTCTGAGGAAGCTAATGTGAAAGCACTTATTTGTTGCATGCCAATAAACCTGTTTTAAAAAACGTAATATTGCTGCGAACTGAATTTTTAGTATCCAGTTTTGGAAGATCTTTATATTTGGACTATCTTGTGATACTGGATTTCCAGGTTTGCTGTGTTTGCCTGTGGGTTATACTTATTGGACTGATTTGTTTATTTTGAATAGGTCAAGGATGAACTCTGCTTCATGTAGGGTGAGATCTTATTCCATAGTGCGAGAATCCTTTAGGACACATATTGATCCCTTCAGCAGGTTCTGTTTGTGTTGTAGACAAAGTTCAGGTCCTCGGATCCATTTTTTCTGATACTGTTTGTCTTGCAGATGGTGAAGAAATCCATCAGAGCTGGATCTGAGGCAACCTTGTATGCTAGGCATAGATTGCGTCTCGGTAACCTGTAAGAGACTGAGTACAGAGATAGGAGACCAACCTTAAGACGTTCTGTGTAGGACAGGGTATTCACACCCTGAATTTTCCTAGTGAGAAACCTTTGAGGGCATTCCATCTTTTGCAATACCTTGCTTAGGTACATGAAAAGGGGGCTTTGTATTCAATGATGTGTTTGTTAAGGGCTGACTACAGTGGCACTATTATTTCCTTGGACCTGGATGCCATACACTTGCTTATGAGTTGGTTGACATGAAATGATTATTTTACTGTCTTAGCTTGGTGTTTGTTGAATGCCAGATTACTGTCTACATATTTTCCCAGATCCCTAACTATCGGGTCAAATCTCTGGGGTGTTTTATCGATGAAATTATCTCAGATGGACGTTTTCCCAAACTGAAATATAATGCATTTCTCTGTTTGTTTGTGTCTTTCGGCTTTTCCCGGTTAGGGGTCGCCACAGTGGAACTCCGGCCCACTAATGATTGGTAGTGGATTTTTACATACTGGGTTACCAGCCCTGACGCACAACCTTCAACGAAGGCATGCCCCATTCATGTATGCCTCCACACAGAAGACGCTCTAGCTGAGAATCGAACGGGACAACCTCTTGCTATGAGGCGACAACACTACCGCAGCACCACCACCTGTATTGAGTTTTATTCTGTGGCTTTCACACCAGCCATTTGTTTGTGTTAGACCCTCTTATATGATGATGGTGTTGTTGGGGGAATCTGTGATAGCTCCCAATTTGCAGTCATCTGTGAACTTGCTGAATCAGAGGCCTTTGGCATTAACTATGACTTCCAAGAGTTTTATGCCAAACAGGAGTTGGTCCAACACAGAACCCTGGTCTTACAGATCTTGACTTCTTGGGTTCTATCCGTGAACCAGCTTGAAGTCCAGCAAGTTATGTAGGGATTTATGGCTAGTTCTGAGTCTTTTTCAACAATACCTGAGTGGAATATTGTGTTGAAAGCCTTGACCAGATCAAGGTAGGTGGTATGCACGATTTTCCCGTTATCCATAGCCATTGTCATTTTCTCAAGGAAGGCTACCAGGTTAACTATTCAAGAACTTCTCTTATCAAAGCGACACTGGGATGGGTCCAGTCTTTGTAGGTTGCCATTGTCTTTGTTGATCATTTCCATGATAATTTGTTCCATGACTGTGCATACTAGGCTTGTCTGAGTGATTTGACAGGTAATACTCCACCCTTTTGAAGAGGGATGACCATTGCGGCCCTCTGTTCACTTGGCATGTGACCTATTTTGAGGCTGTAGTTGAAGGGTGTCTCAAGTATTCCTGCTAGGTCATGTTTTAGTTTATTTAGGCGGCAACTGGGGATGATCATGGGGCCTATTGAAGCAGTGTTTGTGGCCTGCAGAACCTGCTCCTTGTTCATAGCTGGAGGGGGAGATATGCTAGAAAGGATTTCAAAAGAGGTAGTTGGAGGATTGTGTGTGTGTGTGTGTGTGTGTGTGTGTGTGTGTGTGTGTGTGTGTGTGTGTGTGTGTGTGTGTGTGTGTGTGTGTGTGAAGTTACATTTGTTATGTCACCATTGTTAGTGAAGGTTGTTTATTTTATTATTTATCTTTTATTTAACAATTGTTGACTGGGAAAGTCCGACTAGGCTTCACAGAGCCTGTTTTCAGTGGAGGCCCGAGGAGAAATGCTCCAGATGCATGTCTTTAGAATGTGGGAGGAAACCGGAGTACCCGGAGGAAACCCACGCAAACACAGGGAGAGCATATAAACTCTGCACAGAAGGCACACCAGCCAAGAATCGAACTGGCGAACCTCTTGCTGTGAGGCAAAAATGTTAACTGCTGCACCATTGTGCTGCTCGTGCCCATTTACCACTAGATGCCCTTCAAGGATGCATCTGCAGTCTTAACAAATGGGTTGTCCTGTCGTCAGGCAGCCCTTCGGTTGGCCGGATTCCAAAGTCTGGGTCTGGCTTCGGCTGGTGTCGCACTTCACCCGACGTCATTGCGGCAGTTATTCGGGTATAAAGGCATCAGCCGACGCCATTTTCCTCAGTCTTTCTTGCCGCGGCGCCAAGCAGAAGCTGTTCGCAAGTGCCGGTCGGTCAGATCCAGAGATTACTACTACCGAATACTTCTTCGAAGACTTCTATAAAGCTAAGTACCCCGTTGGGGACTCTTTCTTGCCTCAGCCGATGTCAGAGAAAGTTAATAACTGTTTATCTTGTGGGAAACAAATACCTCATAAAGATTTCCACTCCTACTGCAAACATTGTTTAGGCCCAGACCACGATGTAGCAGCTTGTCTAGCCTGTTCTTCTTTTAACCGACGGACGCTTATACGTCGGTCGGACTTTGCAGAACAGATATTCGGCTCTGATTTTGCCTACATTATGCCGTCGGATCCTCCGACTACGGAAATTACTAAAAAACGCAAAGAAAAGGACCGACACTCGCGGTCCGTGGTTTCGGCCGAAACCGCAGTTAAGCAAACCACGAGTGTCTCGGTTTCGGCCGAAACCGAGCAAGCGGTTCTTTCTACAGCCGATAACTTGCCTACCACCGAGGCCTCTTCTAGCCTGGTAGAGACGGCCTCTGAAATCCAACCATCTGTTGCGGTTTCACAGGATTTATCAGACACCATTCCCCTGGATGTTTCAACCCCTGCACGTGGAGCTGCTAGGCCTCCTCCAACTATGTCTATTAAGGCCTTTGCCAGGGCTAAAGCAGCCAAAACAACGAAACCTGTGCCTGCCAAGCCCCCCTCTCACAGGCCCAGCACCAGCTCCCACATGCTTTCTTTGGCTGAGGAGCTCATATCTTTAATCCGTGGAGCCCAGCCTCATCCTGACAGGGCCTCTCACCCTCCTACAGAAAAGAGACCTAGAGCAGAGCCCCCTGAGCCAGTATCCGCAGATGATTCTTCTGATGACTCGGAACATACAGACCCTCCTGAGGCTTCTTATTCCCCTTACGAAGATTCTGATGCTGAGGAGTCCATCCCTTCAGCCTCTCCTCCTGAGGAATTTTCCTTTGGGGAAACTTTGCATGCTATGAGGGAACAATTTCAGTGGCAGGGTCAAGATTTCACAGATTCTAGAAAGAGGCTTAGGACCTTTCTAAATTTGCCACAACATAGACCTTTAGCTATACCTCCAGTGCTTTCTGTTGTTGATGATGCATTTAATGATGCTTGCACTGCTCCTGATTCTTTACCTCCGGCTCCTGCTAAGCCCGATAGGTACTACAGGGTCCCGGACACTCATCACCATTTCTATAAGGCTCCTGTTGCAGATCCAGAGACTATTTCCCAGGGCCCTAAAGCTGTAGCAGCTACTTCTTCTAAAAACCCCCTCCCCTCTGAAAGGGAATCCAGGTCCTTAGAGAGATGGGGTAAAAAAGTTTACACCTCTGCTACTTTGTCAGCTAGAGCTTTGAACTGCCAATTTCATATGATTCAATATCAAGAGTTTATGCTTGACCAGTTGACTAAAAAGCTGTCCTCTGATGAATCTTTAGATAAAAAGTATGTTCAGGAAATGGTACATAACATACAGCAGGTTAGCAACCATTCTTTAAAATGTGGCTATGATGCACTGGAGGCTTCCTTTAGATCAGCCATGACTGGCACAGTTATTAGGAGGCATGCATGGTTGAAAGAACAGGCATTACCAGACCATGTCAAATCAAAGATTTTGGATGCACCTATGGACAAGGTCAATTTATTTGGTTCCCCTGCACAGCAGGTACTAAAAAAGATGGAAGAGAAAGCAAAATCTGTGCAAACAGTGAAAGATTTCCTACAAATTCAACCTCCAAGGTTTAGCAGGAACTGGCCCTCCAAGAACTGTTCCTTTCCGGAATCCTCTAAGCCACAAAGAGGCAGGAATAGGCGCACTAGAGGCAGAAACCAATCCAGGGGTGCCTACAGGGGTCGCCAATGGCATGGTAACAACCAACGAGGTACGGATACAGCCACCACCACTACAACAACTCAATCTCAGTGACTTGGCGGTGGTACCGCCTACCAGGGAACAACTACAAGCACCCTTGGGCGGAAAGCTAACATTATTTTCAAGAAACTGGCACTGCATTACAAGAGAAAAATGGATTTTGCAAACTATAGACCAAGGTTACAGGTTCCATTTCCATACTCTACCAGAAAAGAGAGGAATGCCAAACCTACCACCTACTCAAAAGACAGAAGCTCTACAACAAATATCTCAATTATTAAAAATGAGAGCTGTGGAAAAGGTACCATCTATGGAACAGGGAAAAGGATTCTACTCAAGACTCTTCCTGGTACCAAGGAAAGAAAACAAATGGAGACCAATTCTAGATTTGTCCGCTTTAAATACATTCCTCATTGTTCCTAAATTCAAAATGCTGACCCTACAGCAGCTTCTTCCCATGCTGGGCAAGGAGTCTTGGCTGGTGACTCTAGATCTCAAGGAGGCATACCTGCACGTCCCCATAAGACCAATTTGCAGAAGATACCTCAGATTTCTTGCAGGATCAGAGCATTATCAATTCTCAGCATTGCCTTTTGGCTTATCTACTGTGCCCAGAGTGTTCACGAAATGCCTGGCATCAGTTATAGCTCATTGCAGACTTCAGGGGATTCAAATCTACCCCTACCTGGACGACTGCCTGATACAAGCGGACAACAAAAACAAGCTAACAGAAGACCTACAAAGAGTCATCTACCTGCTGCAAGCCCTGGGATATACAGTCAATACAGAAAAGTCAAGGCTGATTCCATCCCAAAGAATAACCTTTCTGGGTGCAGAACTGGACACATCAAAACAAATGGCATTCCTAACTGCAGAAAAGAAAGAACAACTTCCTCTCTACTTCTTGGCATTAACAAAGCAGAACCATCTGACTGCAAGAAAAGTGTTACAAGCTCTAGGCTTCATGGCATCCTGCATAATACTGGTCCCCCATGCCAGGCTGCACATGAGAAAGCTACAGTGGTACCTAAAGAATTTGTGGTCCCAGCACAAGCACAGCCTAGAAACCAAAATTCCAATGATCCCATGCCTGAAACAGGAGTTCCTATGGTGGGCTCAGGCCTGCCAATCAAACACAGGATTGCCCTTCTGCAAAAGTCAACCGAGACAAACCATCACGACAGATGTCTCAGACCTCGGATGGGGGGCACACATGCTGGGCAAGTGCATTCAAGGCCTATGGACTCAAGACCAGCTGCATTTACACATAAATCTAAAAGAAATGATGGCAGTGAAATTGGCAATCCAGGCATTCAGACCTCTTCTCCAAGAAGGCCAGTTGATGATAAGAACAGACAACACCACAGTTATGTGGTACATCAACAAACAGGGAGGCACACACTCATACCCTCTATGCCGGCTGACACTCGACCTATGGGATGTGGCTCTGAGCTGCAACATTCAGTTACAGGCAATGTATGTACCAGGGAAGGAAACATTCTAGCAGACATATTAAGCAGAACTACAACAGATGCCCACGAATGGATGCTACATCCGGACATCTTCAAAACCATCACAAAAAAATGGGGATTACCACAAATAGACTTATTTGCATCCCCATTCAATCACCAGTTGAAGAAATTCTGCACAAGGACTTACCACCCACTTGCTTGGAAAGTGGACTCCCTTTCTTTCAGTTGGAAAAGCCTGACAGCATATGCATTCCCACCACTTCCTTTGATGCACAAGGTGCTTCTGAAAATCAAAGAGGAACGTCCGAGGATCATTCTGATAGCTCCAAACTGGCCAAGACAACATTGGTACCCACTTCTGAGGAGCATGTCCAGGGAACAAATATGGACGCTGCCCCTGATCCCTTTACTGCTAACACAGAACAACTACAGCATCCTGCATCCAAGCCTAAAAACTCTGCAGTTAACTGCCTGGAACATTACATGACAGCAATTAGCCCAAATTTATCCCAAAGGGTTAAAGACATAATACTGGAGGCTCGCAGACCTTCCACAAGAAAGAATTATGCAGCAAAATGGAAGAGATATCTCATCTGGAGTACTGCAAAGGGGCAAGATGTGACTCTGGCGAATATAGCCAACATCCTGGAGTACTTGGCAGAGCTCTACCATACAGGCCTGTCCTATTCCTCCATCAAGATACATGCATCAGCTATTTCAGCAGAATACAGCTTGAATCCTCCTGTCTTCTCGCATCCTCTGCTCAGACAGTTTCTGAGAGGAATTAAAAATGTAAAACCTCCCAGGAAACCTCCATTGCTAGCATGGGACTTGAATTTTGTACTAGAAAAGCTGACTCTTCCTCCTTTCGAACCAGCAGCAACAGCAGAATTACAATACTTATCCTGGAAAACTGCCTTCCTGCTAGCAATAACTTCAGCAAGAAGGGTTTCTGAACTGCAGGCATTAATGGCAGTGCAACCCTTCCTGATCTTCCATCAAGACAGAGTGTCCATGAGAACAAATCCTACATTTATGCCTAAGGTGGTATCCAGAGTTTCTTTAAATCAGGCTATCCACCTCCCTACATTCTTCCCCAACCCACAGAACAGGGGAGAAAGGCTCTTACATACCTTGGATGTACACAGACAATTACGCTACTATCTGGACAGGACAAAAAACAATAGAAAGACTGACCAGCTTTTGGTAGCATATGCAGCAGGGAAGGAAGGGAAACCAATCTCTAAACAGACAATCTCCAAATGGATAGGAAATTGCATTAGATTTTGTTACTCCTACCATGGAAAGAAAACTCCAGAGAACATCAGGCCTCACTCCACAAGGGCTACAGCCACTACCACAGCTTTCTTAAGAGGAGTGGCTACCAAGGACATTATACAGGCTGCTACTTGGACCTCCGTGCATACATTTGCCAAGCATTATAACTTACCTCTATACTCTAGATCCCGTGCTGGTTTTGCCACTGCTGTCCTGCAAGGGATCCTAACTACACCATAATCTTTTCTCTTTACCTCCTCCCCTAGTTTAGCTATGGTATTCTACCCATTTGTTAAGACTGCAGATGCATCCTTGAAGGACATAGTACAGTTTTGTACCTACCATAAATGTAGATGTCCGAGAGGAATGCATCTGCAGTCAGGATTACCCACCCTCCTTCCCCTCTGAGGTACTCCTAGGGTATTTACCAATCTTCAGCTAGCTTGGGGGAGATCTATTATGGTGTATTTGTTTGTATATATGTACATACATGCTTATTTTGTGTGTTTGCTCTCTACTATTTGGAAACTTTGGCATTTATCCAAATTTAGCCATCCAAGAGGGCACCTGGCATCTGGGGCAAGAAACACTGAGGAAAATGGCGTCGGCTGATGCCTTTATACCCGAATAACTGCCGCAATGACGTCGGGTGAAGTGCGACACCAGCCGAAGCCAGACCCAGACTTTGGAATCCGGCCGACCTAAGGGCTGCCTGACGACAGGACAACCCATTTGTTAAGACTGCAGATGCATTCCTCTCGGACATCTACATTTATGGTAGGTACAAAACTGTACTTTCTGCATGCTGCTGAGTATAACTTTAAGGTTCCTGACATAGTTGAAGAAGGCATTGTGATTGTCCTTCACCTGAGAGGCTATCCTGACCTCATGATTTGCCTTGTAAGTCCTCTTTGTTTTCTTGTTTAGTTGAATCAGAGAGCTCTTGTCTGTATGTGAGAGTTGCTGTTTCTGATTTTGGATATGACTTTTTTTTTATTTTGTTATAGAGCCTGTTAAGATAACGATTTTACCCATGTGGTTAGCTTTTCATGTTAGATATGAGATTACTTCTGGTAGGTAGTAAAAGCAGCCTTAATGCAGCCATTTACATGTTAGTACAGGGCTTCTGTAAATAATTTTGCATAGGTCGCTGTGTTTTCAGGGTTTGTGGGACCCATGAATTTTGGCAAACTGTCACTTAATAGAATGCAGTTTGCTTTACAGTAGTTTCCAAATGTTATAGGTTATGGGTTTTCCAGGTTGATTTTTACTTATTTATTTATTTTTTATTTCAAGGGAGACAGCTTTGTGGTTCAACTTCACCAATTAAGATGTGACACATGGAGTCGGAGTGCAATGATCTTCTATGCTGGTGAGTACTAGGTCCAGTATGTTTGATCCTCTTTTTGGAGAGTGCACTATCCGGTCCTGAGTGTTTGTGTTGATAACGTCCAGAAAATATTTTGTTTGTGACTTAGTGGCAATGTATATTTTCCAGTCTATAGAGAGGTAGTTAAAATCTCCCATGAATAGGGTATTTGGTTGGATGGTGAGTGTCCTAGTAGGTCTAGGTAAGAGTTTTCAGCTTCATTGGTCATTGAGGGAGACCTGTTGCTGGCCAGGACATGGTAGGGAACCTTGTCTATGGAGACATGGACTTGGAAGCACTCCAGGGCATTAACCTGTTTAACCAATCTACAGTTGTATTTCCTGCTAACATAGATCAAGATACCTCCATCTTTAGTCTCTGCTGTGCTGCCGTTGGTCTAAATGTGATGACAGCACTGTAACCTTCCACTGCTGGAGTATGTTCTGTGGCTGTAAACAAAGTCTTGGTAACAGCACAGATGTCTACACTCTCCAAACTGGGGCGAGCTTGCAGGTTGTGGATTTTCTTGTTTAGGGTCTTACAAAGTGTGGGGCAGTGCTGAGGTGGATACTACTAGTTATAGATGTGTGTGACCAAAGATGCAAAGTAGAACCGACTGACATCTGAAAGGACAACATTTTTTTTTCACTGTCAAACATTATATATATTATTTTATTACCTCAAGTTTCTGGTGCATAACAACCATTTTGACCCACAACATTAGTGAAGCATACAAAGGTTACACCAGATTCATGCATGCAATGCTGTTTAGAAAAAAGCAGTACCATTAACTGCTTTAAGAAATTTAAACAATAGAACAAGCACCTATAACACCCAACTCTGCTCTGAACTGATGGTCAATAACACTACATACATAAACGCCATAGATATAGCCAACCTACTGGCAGACAATTTCAGTGAAAACTTCACCCCCCTGTCTACCCATCAGTAAATCAGGACATCCCCAGCACCCCCCCCCCCTCATCACCAAGGAACAGGTCTTTAATGCCCTCTCTAAGGCAAAAAATACAGTCTGCATGGGACCTTATAACATCCCTGGCTGTATCCTACATAAACTCAGGTAACAGCTCCATTAGGCACCCAATTCAACCAAAGCCTGAGCACCGGCTTTGTTCCAGCCAAATGGACAGCCACTGTCATCACTCTACATAAAGGTGGATCGTCCACTGACTTAGGCAATTATAGACACATCAGCCTAACTAGCCTGATTTGCAAGGCCATGGAACACATTATCATGGGTCTTATAAACAAGGACATTGGCAACTTCCAAATGCTTGACCCCATACAGTTTGGTTTTGTCAGAGGGAGATCGTACCTGCTAAACTTGGTTGACTTGTTCGAAACAGTCACCAAAGGCATGTATGAGGGGAAGACAGTGCACACCGCCTACCTTGACCTAGCCAAAGCCTTCAACACTATTCCCCACTTGGGCATAATAGATAAATTCTCCCAGCTAGGCATCAACCTGTATGTTACCAGATGGGTAGCTAACCTGATCACTGATAGAACCCACTCAGTCAAAATAGGGGAAGCCACCTCTAGTAGTAGACCCGTAATGGATGGTGTACCCCAAGGATCGGTCTTGGGGCCTGTAGTGTTTGGGATATACTTTTCTGAGATGCAAGCCAAAACCAATGGTCTGTGGCTGGCCAAGTTTACAGATGGCTGCAAGCTGGAAACTTTCTTAAGTTCCCCTAGTGATGTGAACATCCTTCAAGAGGGCCTTACCTAAACTAATGACTGGTGCCAGAAGCATGGCCTCAAACTGAATGCCAAAAAATGCATCATTATCCCCTTTGGAGAAAATGGCATCCCCACTAATTATATTAATAACAACATACTAAGCATGCAATCAGTAGTGAGGGACTCGGGCAGGCAGGTTGATAGCAAGCTGACTTTTGACCACTATGATGTTCTTCATCTCACATTGCTGCAGTCCTAACACTTGGGTAGTCCGCTGTCCTCGGTCGGCCCGAATACCAAAGTATAAGGCTGACATCGGTCAAGGCGCATTAGTCTGACGTCAGGACGTCAGGGTACAAATGCGCATGACCGACGTCATATCCTCAGTCTTTTTTGCCGCATGGTCCGATGCAGAAGCAGCGTTGCAAGTGCAGGTTGGCGTTCTGAAATTTTCCGAAGTCGGAGTTTCAGACCGAATCAAAGTTGGCTAAGTACCCCGTTGGGGAATATTTTGTTTTTTTCTTGCCTCAGTATTTAACCGGATGTCAGAAAAAGTGAATAACTGTATTTCTTGTGGGAAACAGATACCTCATAGGGATTATCATACCTTGTGTATACCTTGTTTAGGGCCTGAGCACGACGTTGTTGGATGTCGCTCTTGTGCTAGATTTAACAAACGCACTATAAAGAGAAGATTAGATTGTGCCAGGTTAGTCTTCGGGAAGCTTGCAATTATAAAATGCCGTCGGATGCTCCGACGCCCGCTTCGTCGAAAAAGCGCAAGGACAAAGCAGCAAAGCCTAGGTTAGAAGAACCGTCCGTCCCGGACGCCGGTTCTTTAGAGGGCTCGGTGGAGCCGGAGGTTCAGCCAGAAGTTTCTTTGGAGTCCCAGGGAGAGACTTTATTATTGCAAGATGTGTCCTCTCAGGAGGTAGGCCAGGCCGAAGGGGCTTCTCAGGTAGCTGTTCTCCCCTCCTTTCCTAAAGGTGGTTAGGCCCTCCCCTTCTGTTTCCAAGGCTTCTCCCAGAGGCAGGCCAGGTTTAGCTTCAGTAGGTGTCACCCCTAGTTCTTCAGGGTCTGTGCCCAAGAAGCATATGCTTAAAATGGCAGAAGATTTGATTACAATGATTAGAGGTTCTATGCCCCCTCCTGATAAGAGGCCTAGGGTGGAACCTGAGCTTGGGAGTTTTGAGCAGGGTTCGGATGCTTCCGAGTCTTCAGCTGAAGACCTGCAGGAGTATTCTCCTTATTCTGATTCTGATGTAGATGATTCTACTCCTTCTGCTTCTCCACCTGAGGATTTTTCTTTTTCAGAGACTCTTCATTCCATGAGGGAGCATTTTAAATGGGAAGGTCAGGATTTCTCTGATTCCAGGAAAAGGCTTAGGGAATTTTTATTTCTACCCCAGCATAGGCCTTTAGCTATACCTCCTGTTCTGGATGTGGTGGAAGATGTTTTTGCAGAGGCTTCTCTGAACCCTGACTCTTTGCCTCCTGCTCCAGTTAAACCGGATAGGTATTATAGGGTGCCTGAAGCTCATAAGTATCTTTTTAAGAGTCCTAGGGCAGACCCAGAAACTGTTTCTCAGGGGCCTAAAGGTGTTAAGGCTTCTGTTGTTAAAAATCCTGTTCCTCCAGATAAAGAGGCAAGGGCTTTGGATAGATGGGGAAAGAAAGTGTATACTTCTTCCACTTTAGCCATGAGGGCTTTGAATTGCCAGTTTCACATGTTGAAATACCAAAATTATCTCCTTTCACAATTAAAGTCTAAGGTAGATGCTCTGGCGGAAGGTATTGAGTGTAAAGAGTTGCAAGATTTAGTTCATGTTTCTGAACAAGTGGGTAAGCATTCCTTGCAATGTGGTTTTGATGCTGTACAGGCCTCTTCGAGGGTGGCTGCCACTGGTTCTGTTCTTCGCAGGCATGCCTGGCTGAGGGATCAGAATTTAGCTGAGCATGTTAAGACAAGGATTTTAGATGCTCCTTTACAATCTGATGTGTTGTTTGGTTCTCCTGTGGAAGCAGTTTTAAAGAAAATGGAAGACAAGGCTAAGTCTATGCAGACTGTTAAAGATTTTTTGCAGGTTCAGCCTCCGAAGTTTAGTAGAAATTGGCCTACCAAGGGGTGGACATATCCTTCTTATGATTCCCAGTCTAGGGGTAGGTCTAGACGTGGTAGGGGCAGAGCTCAAGGTTCTTTTAGGCCTAGAACAGGGAGTTCACCGGCTCAGTCTTCTGGTGAGGGCAGGGGTCATTCTTTTCGTAAACAGACCCAATGACCTGCCTTTTCAGCTGCCAGAGCCTTCTCGTCTGGCAGCACCTTTGGGGGGAAAGTTGGCACTTTTCAAAGAAAATTGGAGTTTGATTACCCAAGACAAATGGGTATTGGATATTATACACCACGGTTACAGGTTTTATTTCCATACCTTGCCTCCTTTCAAAGGCATGCCAGACGTTCCTCCTCAACAAAGAATAGAGGCTTACAAGCAAATTTCTCTGTTGCTCCAAATAGGGGCCATACAGCCAGTTCCTATGCCAGAAAGGGGCCTAGGATTTTATTCTCGCCTGTTCCTAGTACCAAAAGGGGAACATGTGGAGACCAATTTTGGATTTATCTATCCTCAACACTTATCTGGACATTCCCAAGTTCAAAATGTTGACATTACAACAGCTTTTACCTCTGCTGGGCAAAGATCACTGGATGGTAACTTTGGATCTCAAGGAGGCTTACCTTCATGTTCCTATCAGACTAAGTTGCAGGAAGTATCTGCGTTTTCGAGCTGGGAATTCTCACTATCAGTTCTCTGCATTGCCCTTTGGCTTATCTACTGCGCCCAGAGTATTCACGAAAGTTCTGGCTCCAGTGATAGCTTTCTTCAGACTGAGAGGTATACAGATTTATCCTTACTTGGACGATTGCCTGATTCTGGCTCAAGGAAAGGACGAGCTTCTTCAGCATTTGGAATATGTGATAGCAGTGCTAAGATGCCTGGGGTATTCTGTGAACGAAATAAAGTCCAGTCTAATACCCTCTCAAGACATGTGCTTTCTGGGTGTGAGACTGAATACAGCAACCCAGATGGCCTTTTTGACCCCGGACAAACAAAAGAATCTTTCCCTTTACTTCCGTCAACTATCTCATCAGTCCGGGCTGACTGCAAGGACAGTCCTTCAAGCCTTAGGGTTCATGGCATCTTGTATTCTGGTGCTTCCCAATGCCAAACTGCATATGAGGAAGCTGCAATGGTATCTCAAAAATGTATGGACACAGCACTGCCAGGATCTGGACATTGTCATTCAAATAATACCTTGCATTCAAAAGGAATTTTTGTGGTGGGCTCAGGAATGTCACCTAAACAAGGGACTCTCTGTGACCCGGCCAGAGGCGAGTCAGATTCTAACGACAGATGCCTCAGACACAGCTTGGGGAGCTCATCTGAATGGAAAGTGGATACAAGACAAGTGGCCTGCCAGACTACAACATCTACATATCAACTTGAAGGAGATGTTAGCAGTCCAGTTTGCATTAGTGGCTTTCAAGGATTTACTTCTTCCAGGGCAGGTGTTGATTCTAACAGACAACACCACTGTCATGTGGTACATCAACAAGCAAGGGGGAATACATTCTTATCCTCTATGCAGGCAAGCAATGATTTTGTGGGAGACTGCGCTAAGTTTGCAACTAAATCTTCAAGCAAGGTTTCTGCCGGGAGCACAGAACTCCTTAGCAGATGTGTTAAGCAGGCAAATCATGGATCCCCACGAGTGGAAATTGGATCCTCATGTATTTCGGAAATTGACAGTGTCATGGGGAACTCCAGACATAGATCTGTTCGCTTCTCCACTAAACCACCAGCTGCCAAAGTTTTGCACGAAAAGGTTTCATCACACAGCTTGGAAAGTGGATGCTCTGTCTTTCAGTTGGAAAAATCTTCATGTGTATGCCTTTCCACCTCTGCCTCTCCTCCCAAAGGTGCTCCTAAAGGTCAGACAAGACAAACCAAGGATGATTTTAATAGCTCCAGATTGGCCTCGGCAGCACTGGTACCCATTACTGAGGAGTCTGGTAAGGAAGCCTCCATGGCCTTTACCTTTGATTCCACACCTGTTGTCTCAGAAGGACGGTCATCTACTCAATGTCAAGCTTCACTCTCTTCATCTAACAGCCTGGCATATTCTGTTTTGAACCACAGCAGGTCTCAACTTCCTCAACAAGTTTTGAATGTGATTATGGAAGCCAGAAGACCTAGTACAAGGAAAGTGTACGCAGAAAAATGGAAGAGATTTTTATTTTGGAGTGCAGCAAAGGATTTGGATGTTTCTGAGCCTAATTTGAGTGTGGCTCTTCAATATCTTACTGAGTTATTGGACAAAGGTTTGTCTTTCTCTTCCATTAAGATTCATACTGCAGCAATTTCAGCTCACTATGATTGTGACCCACCATTGTTTTCTCATCCTTTGTTCAAGCAATTTCTTAGAGGGGCAAAAAATATAAGACCCCCACGTAGAGCTCCTACTCCTGCTTGGGACCTCAATTTTGTGTTGGAGAAACTCACTCTACAACCTTTTGAGCCTGCAGCTACTGCTGAATTGAAATATTTGTCATGGAAGACTGCTTTTTTGTTGGCCATTACCTCTGCAAGAAGGGTTTCTGAATTGCAGGCCCTTATGGCAGTTGAGCCTTTCTTGATTTTCCATAAGGATAGGGTATCTTTACGTACTAATCCTTCCTTTATGCCTAAAGTGGTTTCTAGTGTGGCTTTAAACCAAACTATTCATTTGCCTACTTTTTATGCAAATCCTCAAAATAAGGGGGAAAAGATTTTGCACACTTTAGATGTACACAGGCAGTTGCGTTATTATTTAAGCAGGACTAAGGATTTTAGGCAGTCTCAGCAGTTGTTTGTTTCTTTTGCTTTCAGTTCTCAGGGCAAGCCTGTGTCAAAACAAACTATTTCTAAGTGGATTGGATTTTGCATTGCTTTCTGTTATTCCCATCATGGCAAGGAGATTCCAGCTGGGATTAGGCCTCATTCCACTAGGGCTACTGCCACTTCAACAGCATTTCTAAGGGGGGTGGCAACTAAGGATATTTTGGAGGCAGCTACTTGGAGTTCAGTGCATACTTTCTCTAAGCATTACCACCTTTCTCTCTACTCTAAATCTAGGGCTGGTTTTGCCACTGCTATTTTACAGGGCATGTTGGCAGCTCCTGCTTCTTTATGATTTGCCATCCTCCCTTACCTCTGCTTTGGGATTCTACCCAAGTGTTAGGACTGCAGCAATGTGAGATGAAGAACATAGTACAGTTTTGTACCTACCATAAATGTAGATGTTCGAAGATCCACATTGCTGCAGTCCAATTTACCCTCCCTCCTTCCCCTCTGTGTTTAGGGGTGGTTGTGTGGGTTGGGTTGTACTTTTGTAAATTTGTATATATTGTACATATATTTGGTGCAGGGGTGTTGGGTGTGTTGTTGTCTTTTGGTTTTGGCCTTACCTTTTTAGGGTCTTCTGACATCTGGGGCAAGAAAAGACTGAGGATATGACGTCGGTCATGCGCATTTGTACCCTGACGTCCTGACATCAGACTAATGCGCCTTGACCGACGTCAGCCTTATACTTTGGTATTCGGGCCGACCGAGGACAGCGGACTACCCAAGTGTTAGGACTGCAGCAATGTGGATCTTCGAACATCTACATTTATGGTAGGTACAAAACTGTACTTTGCCTCCATTGTACGGAAGACTTTCTATATGGCCCACCTCATGAATAAGGGTATTTCATCTAGGAACAAGAAGGTCATAACATACCTGTACTCCTCCTTTGTCAGACCCATTATTGAGTGCAGTGCCCCCTTTGGCATGTACCTTGCCAAGTACATACAGCATGTGGAGAGACCACAGAGGTCCCTGACCAGGAAAATCCAGGGTATCAAACACCTATCCTGTACAGATAGACTAAAAGCCCTGTCCCTCTACTCAGTCTCTTACAGACTGCTCAGAGGGAACTTGTGTCTGGCATACAAGGCCATTTCAGACCCAGCCTTGATGGAGTTGCTGCATATCCTTAAGTCAAACTCCACTTATTCAACCCACAAGCAAAGCCTCAACCTGGTCTGTGACATTAATAGAACTTGTTGGCGGGATAGATTTGTTTCCCAAAGACTCCTCCAGCTGTGGAATCAACTCCCTCTCCATGTCAAGCAGAGTACCTCTCTAGCCCTCTTTAAGAGGAACCTGGATGACTGGATGGGAAACAGAAAATACTCCCTTGGGATCCCACCTGTGTCTGTGACGGACATGGGAAACAGGTGCTGACTTTGTGGGAACATGGGCAAAATTCTTGGCTTGGCTAGGCTTATAAGGGCCTCTGGGCCAATAGCCTAGTATCATCCTATGAACCTATAAATTTAAATAAATGCAGTAAATTCAAATACACATCAGCACTACAACACTAAATACAAAAAGAGTAACCTGGACCAGAGATATATGAAAAATAATTTGAGTCCTTTGTGTTATATTGGTACCATACTAAAAGCAAGATAACAAGGAAACAGTTGAAGCAGGTGTATTGTTTCGAGGGCTTATGCAAGAGACTAATTGTAATCTCCCAAAGTACACACACATCTTCTTCCTTATGTCCCAGTATTGCACAAGTATGATTCCCCTCTTCCTAGATTCTTGCAGCATAAAGAAGCCCTGAATATCCTTTTAAGAACCTTATCCATCCATCCACCAAATTAAGTAAACGTGTCTTCCAGTAAGTAGCAATAAAGAAACAATTTATTACTGATACCTCAAGAAGCCATATTTTGGGGCTTTCCCTAATTATGGCAATTGGATGTAGGAACTGAAGATTTAAATGGTAGCCTCCAAGAGGAATTCCTTTTTGTAAGAGAACTGTAGACAAATCTGCCACTTCCTGCCAGATGGGGATAACTCCCACATATGTCCAGAATATATGAAGGGTATCAACTCTCTGTTTGACATCTAACAGATGACCTGGAAAGTGTATAATCCTTAACCACCATCTTCTCTGGGCTTGGCCCTATAATCCTTAATGTGCATCAGATAAAGGTGTGAGGTATGAAATTTTCTTAAACAGATGCGACCATTTAAAGCTCACAAGGTAGTCTCCTTTGACAATACATCTGCTTAGTCGTGTCTTTGCTTAAAAGGTGAGTTATAGAAGGCGTGCCTCAATTGTAAGTAGTAGGAGAAATCTCTCCATGGTAGTGAAAACTCCAGCTATAACTGATCAGAGTGCTTCAAGCATTTGGGCCTACTCAAGGAACTTACTTGATGTTCTAGTATGAATATTCCTTCATCCCTCATTTCAGGCCACCAAAGTGTATCTCCACCCATATTTAGAAGCAGGTGACCTTTAGGAGCTGATTACTTAGCCAGAGATCCACCTTAGGCTATTTTGCTATATAACATCCTGAATGCCTTGTTGGCTGTGCTCCATGTCCACCATCCCTGCAAATGGAATTGTAAGGATGTGGGATATTAAAGAATTGATCTGTGAGACGGCTGCCAAGCAAATGAGTTTCAATCCCTGCCCATGATGGGAGGTTAAGCTCTTGAGTTGTAAGATGGGAATAAAAGAACTTCACGCATTTGCTGTGTACGAAAGCACTAACATAAACTGCATAAACTACTTTCTGGAAAATACCTTTGCCATCAGTTCTTTATTTAGTTTTAGTTGTTTTGTGATTTTTACAGTTTGGTTTGTAAGATAGGAATGACAGACCACTGCCTTAGCTATCTGACAAATATCTACTACACCATCTTCCACTGCTTCTGAGAAAAAAGTGATCATAGCAAAACATCATCTACCCCACCCCCCAAAAAATATAATTATTATCGTCCTAATTTTGTTCATTCAAAGTATTGCTGTTGGAGTAAGGAAGTGCCTGAGAGAATAATGCAGTTTCTGTAGAAATAATGTCTGCAAAGATGAGATTTATCTCACCAGAAGAGCCAGAGTCTTTTATGGGCATGCACTTCCTTGTGTCGTCATCCCCAGCAGATCACTACTTAATGTTAACCCTAAGTATTTAGTGGTACAACACACCACTTAGATGAACAAGTCCAGTATTTTTCTTGCAAGCTAATAGCTGCAGCATTTGCTGCAAACAATTCATTCATGGCCAGTTTAGCTCTCAAGTCCCCAGCATACCAAATAATTGTTCAAAATTCCAACTGTGATTGGGATATGTACTTTGAGATTCTCCATCAAGTGAAATAGTCATCCACAAATAGCAGGATATGGGATTCTGTCCCAGTAAGTTTCTATCCATGGAACCCTTGAAATTGTTGCATCAGCACTGACAATAGTTTGATAGCCAGTAGAAACTGGGTTGGGAGAATCCTTGACATCTACTTCTCACAGGAGAAAGGACATTGAGATCCAGTGACTTGTCAAAGCTGTAGCAAATGACAAGTTATATATTTATTTATTTTTATTTTATTTTACATTTGTTAACCGGGAGGATCCGACTGGATATATGTCCATTTTCAGCGGAGGCCCGGGGAGAAAAGCTCCAGACATGTAAAAAACATTAATATCACAGAGTAATTATACATAATAAACTAGAACAGAATAAGTTATTCAATCATATTTATACCGGATGAAAGTAAGATTAGGATAATAAGGAATATGTAGTTTAGAAATGAAGCACTGGGAGCACCCTGAAGTTTAATTAGCTTAAACCATCACAGTGGGCAGGATCCAACTATTCAGGTCAAAACAACTAGAAAAAATATGAAAGAATAGCAAAAGTGAAGCAATTTTGACTGCAACAAGATTTTTTTTTACCACTGTTCGGTGTTTAATTTACAAATATTTCTTACACATATGCTTGGTGTGTTAGCATACCTTGAATAGCTGAAAAGGCTATTCTTTCAAGTTATCTAAAGTTCACTCACCACAGTGATGGTAAATGCTAATTTTACAACTCCCAGGTAAGACTGTATGTCTCTTCAATGGCAAAAAAAAAAAATATATATATAAAAGCTAATGCCACATGGGTTTGAAGCATTCACAAGTTATCCTGCCACCATTATGACCACTTGCTCCACCTTGAAACAAAAAAACATGTTGCAGATTTCACAGACTAGCAACTTGATCCCTTATTTGAAAGAAACTGTTCAACATGCTACTTCAGAAAGCTTGGATTCTGCGTGTGCTCTTTTGTTAACTATCGCTCTTTCACCCACCCCACCTTCTGCCTATCATGTTTTTATAACTCATTTCATTTATATCTCATAATTAAATCAACCTTTTGCTTTCCACACTTTGTAAATAACTCAGTACTCTGTATTGTGATAACTATCCTATTGCATAGTTATTTAACTACATGTCTATACAAAATAATTAGCAGAAGAAGCTTTACTTCTTTATGCATAATTGCTATCTTATCTATTTTGACATTGTAAAATTTATTTTAATTGTACTCTGCCTGATATTGTTGATATTGTATAACTTAAAAGATTTTGTTTGTTTCTGCTGTATGTACTGGTGATTTTCTCCCTGGGCCTCTGCTGAGAAGGGCGCCTTTTATGCCCAGCCAGACTTCCCTGGTCAACAAATGTAAAATAAAAAATTAAATAGAACAAATAAGTAACTATACTATGTTCATCATGTTGATCACTACTATACTAAGCCCATACCCTAATTTGACACTGCCGAGCTAACCCTTGCCCTTCTCAAAGTAAACAACAATAAAACTTTATGCATTGCCTACCTGTACATTCCTCCTGGTAACAATGACCCTATACTAGAAGATATTCTCACCTGGTTCACCTCCAACGTAAACAATGAGACAATAATCCTAGGCAACATAAACTGGTCTTCCATTGACTCGTCTACTGCTTCTCAAAGCATCAACCTATATCAATTCACACAGCTAATCAAAATCCTTGACTGGATACTAGTCTCCCACCCAGACCGAGTTTCTGATAGTGGTACTCTCCCAGACACCCTAAGTGACAATCTCCCTGCCTACATACGCCATTCCCCCTCCACCCTCCTCCTTCAGCACAAACACATTACCACCCACAACATGCAAAACTTCAACCCCCTAATTTTCTCTAATGCCTTAAAACAGACAGACTGGAACCCTCTAAAGTCCCTCCTTTTAGATGCCACTGTCTCACTTTTCAATAGAATTTTCACTGATATACTTTACCACTTCGCCCCCTGTAAAACCAGAAGACTTAGATCTAAAACAGCCCCCTGGCTAACTAAAGACACAAAACTTCTTATGCATCACCAAGATAACATCTGGAAATACTATCAAAAATGCTAAACTCCCAACTTTCTTGCCGAATACAAGCAACTGCGAAATCAAGTAAAAAAACAAATAGTCACTGACCGCAAATCATACTACCTTAAACTTCAGAATAATCATAAAACGAACCCCCAAAAATTTTGGAATAGTATTGCAAAAATATTATCCTCGGGCAAAAAAGAGAACCCTTGCCCTGACCCAGACCTCCACCTAGCTACCCAATTCAACTCTTTTTTCATTGACTCCATAGGCAAACTCACCTCTTCTTTCCCTAACAACATCCCCCCCAACTTAACTGAAACCAAAAACTCAACACCTAAGAACTCTGAGTCTTCCCCTTTTACTCTCAAATTCATTCCTACCCACACTATAAAAAAGCTCCTGCAAAAGTTAAAACCTTGCTCTAATGCCCCAGATGACATCCCATCGAACTTTCTCCAACTAGCTGCTGATGGCATAGCCCTTCCAATCAGCATCCTAATCAATCACTCCATTCAGGAGTCCTATGTACCATACCTCTGGAAAAAGGCCTTTATCATCTCCCCCCATAAAGGAGGTACAAACTGTTCAATCTCCAACTTTCGCCCTATTGCTACTCTATCCCCTATCTCTAAGATACTCGAAAAATGTATTCGCCTCCAACTATTACCCTACCTACTGGACAGCCAACTCCTAACTCCTACCCAGCACGGGTTTAGACCACGACATAGCACCACCACTGCCCTTCTTTCCTTCCTCAAAATCATTAACTCTGCTCGTGACTCTGGGAACATAGTTTCTACCCTCCTCCTAGACTTATCCAAAGCTTTTGACACTGTCTGTCATGAGCTTCTGCTTTCTAAACTCTCCCATCTTACTCTCTACTCCTCTTCTATCAATTGGTTCACCAGCTATCTCTCAGCCAGGGAACAAGCTGTAAAATGGAACTATTGCACTTCCTCCTTCCTTCACTCCCCAACAGGCATACCCCACGACTCTATCTCGGGTCCTTTATTATTTAACATTTTCATCAATGATTTCCACCAAAAGATCCCGAATGCTAAACTGGTGCAATACGCAGACAATTCCACTATCATCTGCTCAGTCAAAATTCTTCCCTTACTAATAAACCTTACTCAAGATGCTTTCTCCTCCACTGAGTCCTGGATGCTTGACAATCATCTAGCCCTAAATGCCTCCAAATCCAAAATAATGATCTTTACCCCTTCTAGACATACTGCTGTTGACAAAGCATCCTTCTCCATACTTAGCTTAAACAAAACCTGTATTGAAATAGTTCCCCATACTAAATTTCTGGGCATCCTTATCGATGACCAGCTAACATTTGACATCCACCTACAAACCAATATTAAAAAGACTCATCAAAAACTTGGAATGCTTTATCGACACAGACGCTACCTTTCTCTGTCTTCTAGACAAATCCTATCTACCACCTACCTCGTACCCTCCCTTTTCTATGTAGCTCCACTACTCTCTAACCTCCAATCATCCCTAAAATCTAAACTTTCCTCACGCTATAATAACATTTCAAAGTTTGCCACAGGATCCAAATCCTCTACTCACAATTGTAACTCCCTACGTGCTCTAAATTGGTTGGAACTCCCAGGCTACCTAAATTTCATTCAGCTAACTACAGCACACAAGCTGATTTTCAAACCTTCTAACTGTCCATCACTCTTTCCCTAAAACTACACCAGCCACATAGAACACTTAGATCCACAAATCAGAACCTCTTAGAACTTCACAAGCCTTTACACGCACCAGGGCAACTTCTGCTATCATTCTCCCTTGCCAGATTATGGAACCCCCCCCCCACATTAGAACCACCCAAACCTACCCTCCTTTAAAACCCTACTCTACTCTCACCTCTCCTCCCTCTGGGAATGTGCCTGTACCCATCCTACCTGATTCCTGACGCCTATCCCTACTCTATCCTACTCGCAATCTCTGCCACAGCTTCAATTCCTCTCTCTAAAATTCCTTTGCCTAAATACATGTAGTTGTATTAAATGAACATAAATTTATTATTTTTGTAAATACCTTATTTGTATTGTATTAAATGAACATAAAATGTTGTCCTTCTGTATATTGAATGTTAAGCTGTTGTTCTTATATGCTGTACTAATACATTGTATATTATCTTTCTGTCTGGAGTTTTTCTCCTCAGGCCCCCATTGAAAACGGGCTACATTGGCCCAATGGACTTTCCCGATTAACAAACTGAAATAAATAAATAAATAAATCACTGCTGCAGTTGTCATAGCTGTATGGCAAGGTTGCCCTAGCTTAGTACATTTTAGGTGAAAGGAGAAGGGTCCAGGAACCCCTGGTGAATACTCCCAGCAAAGCCTGATTTAGACCTAGAGATGGAATCCAGTTTATAGTAATATGTGTAGAGGACCATGTTTGCTGCTTCTAGAATGCAACCTTTCCCAAAATGCCATAGATGGAGTCATGGTCTTGGTAGCGTGGGCCTTGACCCACTCTGGAATAGTTTCCTTTTGGTGAGTATAACAACAGGTAGTGGCCTTAGATCATTTGGAAATTTGAAACATTTATCCCTTCTTCTTACCTTCACAAGAAATGAAAAATTGATCCAAAGATCTGAAAGATTTACTTCTGCCAAGATTGTACCCAAGTTGCATTTGGGCATTCAGGGCATGGTGCATCCTTTTTTCCCTCATTTTTATGGTCTGGAAAGAAAACAGGGAGATGGATAGCTTGGCTTAAAGTAAACTCAGATATTGCTTAGGCATAAAAGAAGGATTAGTTCTCAAAGATACCCTGCCCTATGTATAATGAGGTAGGATTGATTCAACATAAGAGCTTGCAATTCAGATACCCTTCTTGCACAGGTCAGCACAATCAATAAATCCGTTTTCCATGTTAAAAACCTCAAGTCAGCCAGATTTTCTGGTTAAAATGGAGCAAGTACTAGCTTCTCTAACCCAAAATTAAGATGCCAAGGAGAGGCCACTGGTTTACCTGGAGGCCTCTTATGCAAAATCCCTTTCAAGAACATTTTGACATGTCTGCCTTGAAAGAGAAGGAACCATAGGCAGACATGCTGAAATGGATGCCAAATTAACCATGATAGAGAAATAAGAAAGGTCATAGGATATTAACTTGCACAAATATTATAAAATCAGACATCATTCCCTGAATGAGTAGTGCTGATTTTGTTGTTAGCACTAACTAGAAAATGTTTTCCATTTGCTAATACATGATTTCTAGTAGCATGCTTCCTTTCCTCTTTTTTTTTAATTTCTCCAAGTCTTTTAGGTTTCTAATACCATGATGCAGATAGATCCCATTCCTAAGTCAAGGCATGATTAAAGTTCATGAAATTAGTATTGTTTCATTCTTTGATGTTAGCCAGAAATGTTCTTTGCAGCACCTGCAATGTGCCTAGTAATGACTCATTCTGCAGTTTATATGGAGTTACATGTGTTGGTCATCATCATCTTCTTTCGGCTGTTCCTGTTAGGGGCCACCACAGCGAATCATCTGTTTCCATTTCTTTCTGTACTCTGCATCTTGCTCTGTCACACCAACCACCTGCATGTCCTCTCTCAGTACATCCATAAACTTTATCTTAGGCCTTCCTCTTTTCCTGTTACCTGGTAGCTTCATCCTTAGCATCTTTTTCCCAATATACTCAGCATCCCTCCTCAACACATGTCCAAACCAATGTAATCTTGCCTGTCTGGCTTTGTCTCCAAACCTTCCAACCTGAGCTGACCCTCTAATATACTTATTCCTAATCCTGTCCACCCACGTCACACCCAGTGCAACTCTTAACATCTTTAACTCTGCCACATCCAGCTCAAACTCCTGCCTTTTTGTGAATGCCACTGTCTCCAACCCATATAACATAGCTGGTCTCATTAACCTCTTGTAGACCTTCCCTTTCACTCTTACTGGTATTCGTCTGAACAAATCACTCTTGACACTCTTCTCCACCCACTCCATCCTGCCTGTACTCTCTTCTTCACCTCTCTTTCACACTCACCATTACTCTGAACTATTGATCCCAAGTATTTAAACTCATCCACCTTTGCCACCTCTACTCCTTGCATCCTCACCATTCCTCTATCCTCCCTGTCATTGACACACATATATTCTTAGTCCTGCTGACCTTCATTCCTCTTCTCTCTAGAGCATATCTCCATCTCTCTAGGGTCATCTCCACTTGTTCACTACTCTCACTACAGATCACAATGTCATCTGCAAATATCATAGTCCACGGGGACTCCTGTCTGATCTCGTCTGTCAACCTGTCCATCACCATTGCATATAAGAAAGGGCTCATTGCTGATCCTTGATGTAATCCCACCTCAACATTAAATGCATCCATCACTCCCACTGCAGACCTCACCGGTGTCACACTACCCTTGTAGATATCCGGTACCACTCTTACATACTTCTCTGACACTCCCGACTTCCTCATACAATACCACAACTCCTCTCTAGGCACCCTGTCATATGCTTTCTCTAAGTCTACAAAAACACAATGCAACTCCTTCTGACATTCTCTGTACTTCTCCATCAACACTCTCAAAGCAAACATTGCATCTATAGTGCTCTTTCCCGGCATGAAACCATACTGCTGATCAGTAATCATCACCTCCCTTCTTAACCTAGCTTCCACTACTCTTTCCCATAACTTCATGCTGTGACTGATCAATTTAATCCCACTGTAGTTACTACAGTTCTGCACATCACCCTTATTCTTAAAAATCTGTACCAAAACACTTCTTCTCCATTCCTCAGGCATCCTCTCACTTTCCAAGATTTCTTTAAACAATCTGGTTAAAAACTCCACTGCCATTTCACCTAAACACCTCCATGCTTCCACAGGTATGTCATCTGGACCAACAGCCTTTCCATTCTTCATCCTTTTCATAGCTATCCTTACTTCCTCCTTGCTAATCCATTGTACTTCATGAGTCACGATCCCCACATCATCCAACCTTCTCTCCCTTTCATTCTCTTCATTCATCAACCCCTCAAAGTACTCTTTCCATCTCCTCAACACACTCTCCTCGCTTGTATGTTTCCCTCATTTTCCATTATCACCTTTACCTGCTGCATGTCTTTCCTAGCTCTGTCCCTCTGTCTAGCCAATCAGTACAGGTCTTTTTCTTCCTCCTTAGTGTCCAACCTTTCATACAACTCTTCATATGCCTTATCCTTAGCCTTCGCCACCTCTCTCTTTGCCATGCACCTCATCTCCTTATACTCCTGTCTTTCTTCATCTCTCTGCCAATCCCACTTCTTCTTTGCCAACCTCTTTCTCTGCATACTCTCCTGTACTTCCTCATTCCACCACCATGTCTCCTTGTCATTTCTTCTCTGTCCAGATGTCATACCAAGCACCTTTCTAGCTGTCTCCCTTACTAGCTCTGCTGTAGTTACCCAGCTATTTGGTAACTCTTCACTGCCACCCAGTGCCTGTCTTAACTCATCCCTGAACTCCACCTCACAATTACCCTTTTTCAATTTCTACCATTTGATCCTTGGTGCTGCCCTCACACTCCTCCTCCTCTTCTTGATCACCAGCATCATCCTACAAACCATCATCCTATGCTGCCTAACTACACTTTCCCCAGTTACCACTTTACAGTCTCCTGCAAACTGGCCCTCCTACATAAGATTTAATCCACCTGTGTGCATCTTCCTCCACTCTTGTATGTCAACCTATGCTCCAACCTCTTGTTAAAATATGTATTCATCACAGCCATGTCCATCCTTTTTGCAAAATCCACTACCATCTGACTTTCTGCATTCCTTTGTGTAACACCATACCTACCCATCAAGTCCTCATCCCCTCTTTTCCCTTCACCAACATGCCCATTGAAATCTGCTCCAATCACCACTCTCTCACCCTTGGGTACAGTCATCACCACTTCATCCAACTCACTCCAAATGTTTTTTTTTCTCATCCATCGCACACCAAACTTGTGGAGCATATGCACTAACAACATTCATCATTACACCATCAATTTCCAGCTTCATAAACATCACTCTATCTGACACTCTTTATAACTCCAAAACACTCTTATCATACTGTTCCTTCAGGATATCTCCTAAGCCATTTCTCCTCCCATCCACACCATGATAAAACAATTTGAACCCACTTCCGATACACCTAGCCTTACTCCCCTTCCATCTGGTCTCTTGCACACACAATATACCAACCTTCCTTCTATCCATCATATCGGCTAGCTCCCTCCCTATACCAGTCATACTGCCAACATTCAAAGTTCCGACCCTCACTACCACAGTCCTAGCTTTTCTCCTCTCTTCCAGCCTTTGGCCATGCCTTCTGCTTCTTCTCCTCCTTCAGCCAACAGCAGCCCAATTTCCGCCAGCACCCTATTGGCTAACAGTACTGATGGCAGTTGTTGTTAACCCGGGCCTCGGCCGATCCGGTATGGGAAAATTTACTGGTGTCCGCATGAATTATTTGGTGAAGTTTTATGCTGGATACCCTTCCTGATGCAACCCTCCCCATTTATCTGGGCTTGGGACCGGCACAAGGAAATGCACTGGCTTGTGCATCCCCAGTGGCTGGCTTCCACTGGGGATGGAGTTACATGTGTTGCTAACATATCTAAATACAATTGTAGATTCTTTTTTATAAGACTCATTGCTCCTACTACTACTGGAACTGTCTGGGTATCTTTCTTCCACATTGCCCTTGTTTCTGCCTGCAAATCCTGGTACTTTATGACTTTGTGTGTCTCTGTACATAATACACTGTAGTCAGTGAGTGTAGAGATTTTAATAATCAATGCTACTTTTGTCTTCTTTACATGGACTACTATATCTGTGTTTCTTGCATCTATTTTTTGAACTGTTGGTAATGGATTCCATGTGATATAAACTTCATCATTTTCTCTGATGCTTTGTGGCTCATGTTTCCAGTGTTTTTCAGCTACTTCAATATTATAATGTTTGTACAATCCTCAATGCAACAATATTGCTACTTTATTATGCCTTTCAGTATACAGTCCTTCTGCCATTAGTATGTCACAACCAGCAACAAGGTGTGCAACTGTTTCCATTTCTGTTTTACAGAACCTATATTTTTCTGTTTCTCCCACATGGTCAATGAACTTTTTAAACCAATGTGTACATAGTCCACTGTCTTGGGCCACCAATGTTAATCTTTCATCTTTAGTTTAAGTTTACCTCTCCTTGACCATTCCTACATTTGATCCTGATTGACTGAGGTTGTTCCAGGAGTTTTCTATACTTGCAATTATATTTATGCATGTTCCATATTTCTTGCCTTCTCATCTGATCCTTCACATTGTATTCTTTTATTTTTTGGCATATTCAGTTGCTGCCTGATTTTTATCTACTGGTTTGATTTCCATTCCCGCTTGATGCCGATATGCTTCTGCTAGACTAACCAGGGAAGTCATCTTAGATTTATTCTCTTCATGTTTCAAAACTTTCACTATATTTGAGTCATCTGAGGTCAGCAGATATGTATGCAGTCCCATTATTGCAGATCTATACATGTAATCAGTTTCAAGGAGGCCCATACTTCCTTCGAAATGGGGAAAATATATGGGGAAAATATAATCTTAGTATGCAGTGATTTTTATAAATCATTTCATGAGCATGAAGCATCCTTCTTGTTTTCCTGTCTATTCACTCCAACACCTTTTGGGGCCAGTCAGTCACTCCAAAACTGTAAGTTAGGACAGGAAGAGCAAATTGTTGTATAGCTTGAACTATGTTTCTAGATGTCAATGCTGTTTGTGAGATTAATTTAAGTCTTCTAAAACTTTCCTTACTAAGTTTTATTCAGATTTTTTCATATTTTATTGTTGATCCTTTATCATTTCCCAAATATTTATACCCTCCCTCTTGCTTACGTTTTTTAATATCCCATTCTTGTCCCAAGCAGATTTTTTTTGGTGCTACAGCTTTCCTGCTTTAAAGTTTTCTTTTGCACATTTATTAAGACCAAGTGGCATTCTTATCAAAGCAATGTATTTTGTCTTCTCCTGTTAGGAGTCGCCACACAGAGGATCACCTGTCTACAGATTGGCAGGGGAGTTTTTACAGTTTTGAGTTGCCAGTCCAATGTCCAACCTTAACAAGAGGCACACGCACCTACCTGCATGTCTTTAAAACTCACTTGACCCCAAGGAGGACATGCAGACTCCACACAGAAGGCACTCCAGCTGAGAATCAAACTGGAGAACCTCTTGCTGTGAGGCGACAATGCTAACCGCTGCACCACTGTGGCCGACCCCAAGTGACATTTTTGCATCGTCTGAAAAAGTTTTGTCTACTTGCAGTTGTGTTTTCAGTTTCACATACGATGAGCTATATAGTTTCAAATCATCAAGAAAGAGAAGATGAGAAGTCTTTACAGTGACAGTCACCCTGGAATATCCCCCTTTGAATTTTTATCCCTGGAATAATTATTTGGCTTAACTGCAAAGTGGTGTGCCATTGTTTCATGGTCAATGTAATGTAATTGATCAGTGTAGGGTGTATCTTATAAATTTTAATCACTCTTTTGTCCATAGTATGGGATACTGTGAAATGCGTTTTTGTAGTCTGTCGATGCAGTACTTAGATTATTCCCCTTTTTACAGTTCTCCACTATGACTTTATTTAACAACAATCGTTTTTTTCTCAAAACTTGCATTTTATCTGTCATTGGCCTAGCACTCTTGTGTGGGGTCATTTTACTGCACTGTTATAACTTGTTGATATTTCTGAACCTCTGCTATCTCTGAAAAAAAACAAAAAAACAAAAAAAATCTTGCTTTTTTCCCACTTTTCTGAGATTTAAAAAAGTTCACTTACAGGCTTGCTGTTCTTGAACTGTTTGTAAGTTTCTTGGAGGCCATTTTTTGCTTGGGCTAAAGGGAAGTCTCTCTGTTGATCAGTGGCAGTGAAAAACATTGAGCAGCCTGCCTGCCCCTGTAGGAGTGGTTACTGACTTGAAACTGTAGTTTTATTGGCCATTTTGGGTCAATTCCAAACTCCTTCGTATTCCTCTCTTAAAACCTGGTTGCCTCGTGGTTTTGGCATCTTTTCAGGCTTGTTGGCTGTTGGTGAAGCACCCACCAAGTGGAGAAAATGCTGAGAGAAGAAAGGAGCCACTTTTGATATTTTAAGTATTTTTCCTCTGTTTATTTGCTAAGTTTTTCTGCATAGCCGCCTATTTTGAGCAATTTCTGGCTTGTTAAACTTGGTTTCTGCATTAGTAACTGTATTTAGAGCACAATCTAGAGCTGTTTACTGAATTTCCTGTTTGCACTTATTTTTAAAATCTTTTTTTTCACAAAGCTTGCATTTTATCTGTCTTTGGCCTAGCACTCTTGTGTGGGGGTCATTTACTGCACTGTTATAACTTGTTGATACTTGTGAACCTCTGCTATCTCTGAAAAAAACTAAAAAATCTTGCTTTTTTCCCACATTTATGAGATTTAAAAAAGTTCAGTTACAGGCTTGCTGTTCTTGAACTGTTTGTAAGTTTCTTGGAAGCCATTTTTTGCTTGGGCTAAAGGGAAGTCTCTCTGTTGATCAGTGGCAGTGAAAAACATTGAGCAGCCTGCCTGCCCCTGTGGGAGTGGTTACTGACTTGAAACTGTAGTTTTATTGGCCATTTTCGGTCAGTTCCAAACTCCTTCATCTTCCTCTCTTAAAACCCTCTTTTGCGTGGTTTTGTGCGTTTTTGTGCATAGTGCAACAGTGGGCAGCGCTGCCTAATTGGGTTTAAACTATTCCTGGCTCCACAAAGTCTGCTCTTCACTTTTTCCCTTAGAACTGCTCTATCTCTCAATTTAAACACCATATTCTCATTCGAAGGCCCTTCACTGGTCCAATTAAGTAATTCTACAAGTTAGCACTATTAAACCATAAGCACTACTTACTCTTATACACTCTATGATTACCCTGTCCTCTATTGGTCCGTCTTAAATTCAGTTTCCCTATATTACTCTAGCATGTCCAAAGGTCAGTCAATGGTTTCCTCTCCAGTCCAGCTGGTGAATCTGGGAATTTTGAGGCAATGTTACAACTGTCTCATGTAAACGGACAACCCGCTCCTCCTCCAGACAGGTTCAAATATATGTGAGAGATGCAACTATTTAGCCAAACTGGAGGCTGAGCTCTCTCATCTCAAAACTGGTGTAACCAGTCAGGAGGAGAAGGTAACCTCACACAACACAATTCCAGTATCACATAGTCCCACCACATCAGCAAACCAAACACATAAATACACAAAAACATACTCGGATGCTCTAAATAAAAATCTACCTAAGCAACAGAGACCTCCAAAGCAGACATCCAAGCAAACACTACCTCAAAACAAAACACGCACAACACATAGCCCACAAAGTCAGTGTGCCAAGCAGCCACAGCCCTTAAGGCTGAATAACACACCTGATACTCTTGTAATAGGTGACGCTATTGTCAGACACAATGACGTCCCGCTCACCCGGCTGAATAAAGAGAAGATCATGGTGAGCTGCCTGTCGGGTGCTAGGATCCGCCACATAACGCAAGCACTCAGGTCGCTCCAAAGCAAATACAAATATGACTCAGTCATTGTACATGCTGGTGTGAATGACCTGAGACGTACCTCCCTGGACTACATGAAAAGAGACATAGAGGAGCTCTCTGATCATGTAGCCCAGGCTGGTATGACCCTGATCTTGAGCAGCATCTTACCCTCACCTAGAATGATGCCACAGTACAAAGACAAAATGATCGATTTCAACAATTGGCTAAAATTTTGGTGTCATTCAAAGGGGATTCAGAGTCTGTCAGCCTGGGATGACATGCTCGACAAGCCACGTTAACCGCTAGGGACGGCTTGCACCTGTCACCACTGGGCTTTCGGATATTGGCAAAGGCTCTTGCCACCCCCATAGTGCCTTTTTTAGGCAAGGCTCAAAAGTCAAACCCACCCCCATAGACAGCACAAGGAACAAGAAACTAAGGGTAATGCTGCTTAACGCCAGAAGTCTTAACCTCAAGATGCACGCACTCGAAGCTCTCCTCAGTATGGAGAACATCGATATCTGTGCAGTGACAGAAACCTGGTTCAAGGCTCCAGAGAGCACCCCAGCACTACCAGGCTATACTTCATATCATGCTTTTCGGCCCCAAAACCCGGACCGAACCACAAAATGAGGGGGAGTTTCCATATTTATCAAGGATATCCACACCTCCAGGTTAGTGGCATTGCATGAAGTATCGAAGACCATCCATGTGCAACTAACAGTGGGCAAGACTGCTTTTCAGTTTATAGCATCCTACAGACCACCCTCTCAAAGTCAGGAATCCCACTCGGCTTTCCTGAAAACATTGGAGAACATGAAGATCTCTCCAAACACCATTATATTGGGTGACTTCAACTACCCAAACATTGACTGGGAGCACTGCTCAAGCCCCAGCACCTTGGGTTCCTGGAAATTATAAACTTAAATGCTATGGAACAACTAGTCACCACTCCCACAAGAGGGGACAACATACTAGACCTGATCATTACCAACATGGGGACTCTATGCTCCACACCAGAAGTATATCCCTCATTGGTAAGATCAGACCATAAATTAATTTCACTGGATGTCCACATCCTGACCCCACCCCCAGCCCAGAAAACCACAGTGAAAAACTTCTCAAAAGCGAACTTCTCACTTCTCAAAACCGAAGTGGAATCCTTCAAGGCCCCAGAGCCAGGGGAAACTATGGCCCAAACTGCAGAATCCTATATAAACGCATTCTACGGACATCTCCAGGAATGCATGGATCATGCTATCCCAAACAAAACCAAGACCCAATCATCCAAAGGCAGGCATCTAGTCTGGTGGACCCCTGCCATAAATAAACTGTACAACAGAAAGAGGAAGCTACTACATGATAGAGCAAAATCCCTAATAGGAAAGGCATCTCTGATCAGTACTAGCAAAAAATTACGATCCCTCATAACATCCTCCAAGGCCAGCTTCGAGAGAAAAATTGCACAGGACACCAAAGACAATCATAAGGCTTTTTTCAGTTATGTTAGGAACCTGGGATGCAACTCCCAGACTTGTTCTGAGTTGATTCTAAACGACAAAAAATACACTGAACCCACAGACATCGCCAGTATCCTGGCAGACAGGTTCAGTGCAAACTTCTCCACCCCCCCCCCCCAAAAGAGCAAGTATCTATCCTGGCAGAGGGCTGCCTCCCAAACATCTCTGATGCTCAGGTGAAGGTTGCCCTCTCCAAAGCAAAAAACACTGCTTCTATGGGACCAGATGGTGTCCCAGGTTGCGTCCTACATGAACTCCAAGAGGAACTAATCCCTCAAATAAAACAGCTATGCAGTCTCAGCCTCACTACAGGATATGTGCCCACAGAATGGCATACAGCAACAGTGGTCCCACTCCACAAAGGTGGAGCCTCTACGGACCCTGGAAACTATCGCCCCATAAGCCTGACTAGCTTAGCCTGCAAGACTATGGAGAGGATCATCATGGAGCTCATAAACAAAGACATTGGGGACCTACAGACACTAGATACTACCCAGTTCAGCTTTGTCAAGGGCAGATCCTGCCTTTTGAACCTGGTTGACTTCTTCGAAACAGACACCAAAGCCATAGATGAAGGGAAGGTAGTCCACACAGCCTATCTGGACCTTGCAAAGGCATTTGACACAATACCCCACTCGGGCATCATAGATAAGCTATCCAGCTTAAATATAAACCCCTATGTCACAAGATGGGTCGCAAACTGGCTCAAAGACAGAACCCACAGAGTGAGAGTTGCTGGAGCCATGTCAGAATCGAAACCGGTCACAAGTGGCGTCCCACAGGGTTCTGTCCTGGGACCACTCTTGTTTGGTATATACTTTTCCAAGGTACAGGCAAATGTGGGAGGACTATGGCTCACCAAGTTCGCAGATGACTGCAAACTGGGCGCCATAATCGACTCTCCAGCTGACACAAACATCCTTCAAAAAGGTCTCACAGAGACAGATAACTGGTGCCAGCGCCATGGTTTAAAGCTAAATGCCAAAAAATGTATAGTCATACCCTTTGGCAAAAACAATGTGCCCACAAATTACCATATAGGCGGAAACCCATTAAGTACAGAGAAAGTTATTAGGGACCTGGGGACCCAAGTTGATAGCAATCTCTCCTTTGAAAACCACATTGCCAAAGTGGTTAGAAAGACCTTCTGCATAGCCCACCTCATCACAAAGGGTTTCACATCTAGATCAAGAGAGGTAATCGTGCCCCTTTATTCATCCCTCATCAGGCCCATCATAGAATACAATGCCCCTTTTGGGATGTACCTTACTTGACACCTGCAGCAATTAGTAAGACCCCAAAAGTATCTCACCAAGAGGATCAAGGGTCTCAAACAGATGCCATATGCTGCTCAGTTAAAAAAACTCCAGCTCTACTCGGTTGCATACCGCCTACTTCGAGGCGATCTATGCCTGACATACAAAGCTATGTCAAATCCAGAATTAATGGACATGCTCCACCTCAGTAAATCTAAATCCCTTAGAGCCACACGCTCGAGGGAGTTGAACCTCAGTACAGAAATAAATAGAACTTGCTGGAGGGACAGGTTCATAACCCAGAGGCTCCCTTCGCTCTGGAATAGAATTCCAGTTCATGTGAGGCAGAGCAACTCACTGAATCTCTTCAAGACGAATCTCGATAGGTGGATGGGGGATCGTAGGTTTGTCCCAGGGATTACTCCCGTGTCACTATTAGACAGAGGCACAGTAAACTAAACCTTAAAAAGGGCACAGTATACTCAAATCAAGGGGTGGCGTAAGCCATACAGAATCGGGCTAAGCTTATAATTGCCCCAGGGCAGATAGCCTAGTATGAACCTATGAACAAATGATCCTTTGTTCCATATGACTTTATTACTTTGTTCTATTCCCATAATTGAATTTTCTTCTAAATGAATATAAAATCTGTTGGCATCAGTTCTGGTGTGTAGTTTATATACTCTCAAATTGTTAGGGAATTTTAGTTGTAGGTCTAAATTTGTAGTGTATATGGTTTTATGCAGTTTATGTCAAGCATTCTTTATAGGTAGAACTTTTCAAAGTTTTTATTATAGAATTTATTTAGAAGTGCTTACCAGTTGTTTTTTAAGTAATAAAAGCTTTGAGTACCATTTTAAAGCTATTTTCAAGCTGTTTTATTTTTTTATTTTTCAGTATAGTATGGTATCTGGGTTGTCATTAAGGATTATTTTATTTTTAAGTGGATTATATGGCTCTTTCGAATAGTAATCCTCTTTCCCATGCAAACGTCTTATCACAATCCAGTTCCAGCTTTTTGGTCATTCCTTCAGGCTTTATGTTACATGATACTCAGAATGATATACTGCTTGACAATGGCAGGGGTATCATGGAGAAAATTGGTCAAGAAAAATGACCTAAAGAGGCATGTTCTAAGATGGCTTCAAGTTTAGGAGAGATCCCAAAAAGAGCTTCAAATGTTATGGAAAATAAGGTATTGAAAGACAATCTTGTTAAAGCCTACAAGCTGTTGAGTGATTGTCTTACTAATCCATTCAATCCTTTTGTGGAGGGGAGGTGAGCTCCTGTTTCAAGCCAGTGAAATTGTGGATCAGATTTTTCAAGCGAGTTTAGTGATTTGGAAAACAATTTGTTAAAAATCAAAATGATACAATTGGATATCCTGTTTTTTGAAGCATCATTATTGGCTAAAAAAGTACCTAGAGGGTTCGGAGTCACAATATGCCAGCAGGAAATTATTTTTCAGATGATTTGCTCAATGCGTGGAAGTCATTGAATGAAAGTATGGGGTTGCACTACGTCCAATTGTTGTTGGAGAATGCAAAGAATAGGCTGGTGAGTCTAAATGAGAGTGTTGTGTTGCTTTACAACTCTCTGAAAGAGAGGATTTCACTTTCTAACTTTGAATCCAGGATGGAAATGATGCAAAATAAACTTAATAAGGAGAATGAAATGCAGCAGAAACAGAAGCTGAAGAAATTTCATCGAGCTGAGGTGGATTATTTAAAGGGGCTGTATGCGAATGCAAATGATGAAGGACAAGATATGAGCAATGCAACGGGGATTAGCATGGAAATGGAGCAAGAGGTTGACAGCAGAGCACCTAAAAGGCTAAGAATGGATCCAGGGGATTCTAACTTTGCTCGAGACGATACAAAAATGGACTCTATAGCCAGTATTGGAGAGAGTAAACAGGTTTTTCAATATGTGGATGTGTACCAAGACGCAGGCACTGGCAAAAGAACTTGGGCTCAAGTAGCTGCAAAGAAGTCCTGTTTTAGCCAAAAAAGGCAGCAATATGGCCCGGAAAAAGTTTTACAACAGAAACAGCAAAAAGAATGTGTATATGAGGGACAATCCAAACTTTTGTTACCATCAGACAATGCAATGGCATTATATTCAAAACAAAATTAATTTTGGAAATCAGCAGTTCCAGAAACAAATTAAGGTACTCTGAATTTAAACTTTAATATAGTCAATCTTTCATCTTTGGTTTTAAGTGCAGAACAAGTTAATGTATTAAACAAAGGCTTAAATTGTGTGCCTTCTGCTAGGGCAAACATTGTTTCAGCTATTAATGCATTGAGAGATTTTGTACATAAATTAAATCTGAAATGGTTTTTTTTTTTTATGGTACCACAGTTTTACAGTCTTGTTTTAGAAAGCCAAGTGTTTTCTATCCTCCATTGAAACCAGAATTGGAGGCTTTCTTATTGACATGTGAAAAAGAAATTTGTGATTTGTTGAGTATAAAAAGTGCAAATGCATTTTATAATCTGTCTATGCATGAAAGAAATGCCTTAGAAATGTTAAAAAAGGACAAACACATTTATAGAGCAAAAGCAGATAAGGGTAATGCTATGGTGGTCATGGACTACAGTTTTTATAAAGAGAGTATATTAAATATTCTAAGTGATACAGATCACTATATTGAAGTGAGCTATTGAAGTGAGCTGAGCTGAAATAAAGTGTTCTTATAGTTTAATTGATTCACTTATTGAGAATGGATCTCAGAAGGTAGAATAAATGTTGAATTTGCTGAGTATTTTAATATTAATAAGCCAAGATTGGGGAGGTTTTTTGGCCTCCCCAAAATTCATAAAAGCATAAATAAACCTACATTTAGACCTATCGTGGCTAATAGTGGAAGTAAAACTGAGTCCATATTCATAGGTAAATGTTTACAAAAAGAAGTGATTGCAGCTGAATCTTATATTAAATACTCTTTTGATTTTATGAAAACTGTTAAGGGAATCACAGTGAGTGACAAAGTTTGGTGGGTTACTGCTGTATGTTCATTATATACAGTTATTCCAAATGAACAGGGGATAGAAAGAGTAAATGAAGTTTTGAGAAGTTGTTCAGGTTTTCCTAGTGATGAAATAAGTTTATTTTCAGAAATATTGCATATAATTTTATCTTATAATTATTTTACATTTGGAAATAATATGTATAAGCAAACAAAAAGTGTAGCTACGGGGACAGCTATGGCCCTTAGCTATGCCAGTTTGTTTATGACAAGCTGGGAAGGACAATATATTTTATGCTCTAAATATGCTAGTACTGTTCATTTTTATAAGCATTTTGTAGACAATTTGTTTATGTTATAGATTGGGTCTGAAAATTAATTGATTGAATTTTTTGAATATTTGAATTCTGTGTCTGGGTGTTTGAAGTTTATTTTTAATAGAGACACATTTTGTCTGAATTACCTGGATCTGACCATATATAAAAAGGCTGATAAGATCATGGTTAAGATATAGAAAAAAGAAGTTCAGAGTAATAGTTATTTAGAATACAGCAGTATGCATAATGCTAAGTTAAAAAAGAATATAGTGAATAGTCAGTTTGACAGAATTAATAGACTTACAGATGAAGATAGTTATTTTTAGAAGAGTGTGAAGTTTTAAAAAAGAAGTTCAAAATGAGAGGATATCCTAACAACGTGATGGAAGAAGCTAAGTATAATACAATAGCAAAAAGAAATTTAAGATGTGATAATAATCCTATTATTAGAAAGACTAACATAGATTTTAGTTTATCTTCTGTTTTAGAAAATTCAGTAGATCAAAATAGTATTAAAAAGAATATAAATATGATTTGGAAATTTTTAAAAAAACATTTCAAGATACTAGTAACATAATACGGGATAAACCAATTTTTGTTACAAGAAAGGGAATAGTTTGAAGAATTATTTTCATGCTAATAGATATGTCAGTCTTAAAAATAAAGGTATGGTGAAGTGCAATATCTTATTGCAAATATATTTTTGTAGGGAATGAGGTTTATATTAAAGCTAGAGATTATACTCTCAAATTGTTAGGGAATTTTAGTTGTAGGTCTAAATTTGTAGTGTATATAGTTTTATGCAGTTTGTCAAGCATTCTGTATAGGTAGAACTGTTCGAAGTTTTTATTACAGAATTTACGAGCATTTAAGAGCAGCGGAGAAGCTTGATATGACCATTGCTTTGGCAAGGCATGTGGCATTATTTCATTTTCTGTGATAGATTAAGTTTCTAATTATGATAGAAGATGGGATGCAGAAGATGACTTAAACTGGAAAGAATACTGCTGGCAAGTAAGATTAAATACAGATGCAAATCCGGGTATGAATGATAGAGAAAAGTTTAAAGTAGTCTTGAATAGGAAAGGGTTAAAGCATTGATGATGTATGATGTCATGTGACATAATTCATGTGATTATTTAAATGAATTGCTTTTTTGTTACAACCAGGTCTGATTAAGTTCCTTGTGAATGAAAACGCTTTGAATACCATTTTAGAGCCGTTTTCAAGCCGTTTTGTTTTTTATAGTCTATACGTCATCAGAAGGCAAGTTATTGGTCTATAATTTTTCAGGTAGCTTGCAGGTTTACTCTTAAGTAGGAGCATTGTTTTTCCCATTGTTAAACAGGCTGGTATCTGTTCAGGTGCACATATGAACAGTTCTTACTCTTGACTAAATTTTTATGTAAGGATGTTAACACTTTTAGCCAGAAGTTAGGTACTGCATCTGAGTTTGGGGTTTTCCAATTATGATCCTTTCTTAACATTGTTTCAATCTCTCTGGCTGTTATTTCATCCCATTCCATATCCTGCATATTTGAACTTCTTATTCTTTCTTTTATTTGTTCGGTTCATTTAGCATCCTTGGTATTTTCCACAGGATCTCCATAGATATTTCTCCAAAATATTTATATTTCTTCATTTTTGGTGGGGTTTCAAGTTCTTTTGGCTTGTTTGCCAATTCTTTATAAAACTTTTTTGGGTCATCAATAATTTGCTTATGTTGTACTTTTCCTTTATGTTTATCTGCATATCTTGTACGTTTTCTGCCTGTGCTGATTTCTTTTTAGCTTATTATTTGCAATAGTGCATGATAGATCATCTGTTCTGATACTGCACAGTACTTCTATCACATCTATCTTTCTGAGTATTATTGTTGATCTGTTCCCTCTTCTAATAGTGACACATCTTCTCTTAATTGCTTTATAGTTTTCTCTGTTCGATACTTCCATGATGGCATTCGATTTATCCATGTCCTTTCCCTTCTTACCCTGTGTTCTTGTGGTATGATAATGTATCCCATTTACTTCTGTTATATCTCGTGAATCTCTATGGACAGTCCTAACTTACTGTGTTCATTTGTTTTATCAAACTTCTAACCTTTTGCGTTTTATTGACCTTCTGCAGTCTATTTTTTCATTGATCTTAATAAATCAAGCAACTCGTCTTAGATTATTTTCTTCTAAACTGAGAGCACATTCTTTGTTCTCCAGTTCCTGTGGGCATTCTATAGAAAGTTCCAGAACATCTTCCTGTGCCATGTTCTCTTCCTTTTCTCCCTGTGTCATCTGTTGCTCTTTCATATGGGAACTCACTGGCCTATCACTCCATGACATTGACTATGTCAGAGTTGCCACAGTTTCCTGTTTTTCCCTTGCTGTATATACTCCAACTGAACATTTGTACTGATTTCCTATGGGAGGCTCCAAAGTATCTTCATATGTCAACTGAATAGATGCTTCTTGCTCCACTGGTTTCTCATTTCGTTATCCATTGCTCTATCGTAGTGTGTTATTATCTGAGTAAAAATTTTTAATACTAAATACTTCACTTTGCAGGTATTCCATTACCTCAGTTTCTATTTCTTTAACATCTCCATTATTAATCCTCTTTTCTGCTTTTCCTTTTTGTTTTCTTATTTTTTGTTTTATTATAAAATTTTTCATATTTTATTTATTTATTTTATTTATTTGCTGTTGGTTAACCAGGATAGTCCATTGGGCCAAAAGAACCCTTTTTCAATGGAGTCCTGTAGAGAAAAGCTCCAACACAGATTACACAAAGATTGCAGAGATTTACATTTCAAACATAACAAACAAAACATAACATTACAAGACATAACAAAGCACTGAGGTTACAATCACAAAAGTTAAAAAACAAAATTATATATAATTTTTTTTTTTTTTTTTGGAGAGCATTATTCTAGTAGGATTAGGAAGTGAGTAGATAGATGCAGAAGGCTTTCAGGATGATAGGTATTATTAAGAAATTGATTACTAGCTTCAATAAAGAATGTATGAGATGGAAGACTGTAGAAAGTGGAGAGTGATTATGTGGGGTGGGAGCAGGAGAATTCCCATGTGGATGTTAGGTGGGAGTGGAGTGATTTTTTAAAGGTAGGGAGGCTAGTGATGGTACGAATGGAGGGAGGGAAGGAATTCCATAGGCGTGCTAGGGAAAAAGATAGGAGGTTTTGTCCTGGGGACGAAGGGGTCTGTAGACTTCTATTAGGTTTTGATTAGTAGATCTGAGAAGTCTTTGTGTGTGGTGAATTTTAAAGGTAGTGGACAGGGAAGGACAAAGGGATGGCTGAAAAATGAGTTTGTTAGCATAGGTGAGCTGAGTATAGGAGAGGTAGTTGGGAAGTTCAAGCCAATTTAGTTTGCGGAGTGGTGCACAGTGATGGGTTGAAGATTTATTGCTAGTGGTGAATCTGGCTATTTTATTATAACAAGTGGATAGTTTTGTTTTGAGAGATGATTGTAGATTTGTTAAAAGAGGGGCACCATAGAGAAGGGAGGGTAAGAGAAATGTGGTAGAGAGAGTGAGCTTGCTATCCGGCGAGAGGTATCGCTTGTGTCAGTAGAGCAGGCCAAGTTTTTGGTGTTTTTTTTTTAATGTTTAGTAGTAGATGGGAGTCGAATTTAAGCTTGCCATCAATTTGAACTCCTAGTAGTTTGGTTTCAGATACCAGTTCAAGTGGTGTTTTATTTTGACTTGTGATTGAGAATAGTTGTGTATCAAATGTGTTTGTTTTAAAGGGGGTAAATATCATTAGTTTTGATTTAGCTGCATTAAGTGCAAGATGGTTGTCTTTCATCCACTGTTCTGTGGTGGAGAAGGCATCTTGAGTCAGCTTTAGGAGAGATGGGATGGAAGAGGCATCACAGATCATTGTAGAATCATCTGCATATTGGATGATGTTAACATGGGGGATAGAGTGGTAATAATCATTAATGAATATATTAAAGAGGAGAGGGCCTAATATGGAACCTTGTGGGACACCTGCGGGGGTGTTTAGGAAGGAGGAGGTGGCTTTTTTCCACTTGACAGCTTGTTTTCTGTTTGAGAGATAGCTGGTGAACCAATTGAGTGTTGAAGGTGATAGGTTTAGCTTAGAAAGTTTAGTAAGTAGAAGGTTATGGGAGATCGTGTCAAAGGCCTTGGAGAGATCGAGTAGGATGGTAGATACAGTGAGACCAGAATCTCTAGCTTTATTCACAGTTTCCAGGAATGATAGGAGGGCTGTCATAGTGCTATGATTAGGCTGGAAACTGTGTTGAGTAGGAGTTAGTAGGTTGTTGTCTAATAAATGGGGAAGGAGTTTAAGATGGATACATTTCTCTAGAATTTTTGAAATAGGAGAGAGGATATCGATGAGCCGGAAGTTTGTAATGTTAGTAGTATTACCTCCTTTGTGAAGGGGAATGATAAAAGCCTTTTTCCAGAGTTGTGGAACAAGACCTTCTTGGATAGAGCATTTGATTAGGATACTAATTGGGAGGGCGATGGCATCAGCAGCTATGCTGAGGAAATGTGAGGGAATGTTATCGGGGGCATTGGTGCATGGTTTTAGCCTTAGCAGGAGTTTTTTTATGGTAGAAGTAGGGATTGGTTTCAGGGAGAATGTAGGGGCTTGAGCGGTAGTAGGTTGAGGGGTTATAGAATGATAGAGTGGAGATGGGGGGTGTTGGGAGAGGACAAGTGAAAGTAGGAGGTGGATAGTTGTTAGAGAAGGAAGAGGTTAGTTTGGAAATACAGTCAATAAAAAAAGAGTTAAATTGGGTGGCAAGATCATTGTCTTGTACATTTGGGTTAGGGTTTGGGTTTTCAGTTATACCAGGTTTTAAGAGGGAGGTTATACCTCTCCAGAATTTTTGTGGGTCAGTTTTATGTTTATTTTGAAGTGAGGAGAAGTAGTTTTGATGGTCTGCTGTGATTAGCTTTTTAACCGTGTTACGAAGAGTTTTGTACTCATTGATGGTAGTGGGAGATTTGTGCTTTTGATAGCATGCCCAGGCTTTGTCTCTAAGTCGCATGGTTGTTAGTGTGCTTTTTGTTAGCCAGGGGGTAGTTTTGTTTTTTATTCTTCTGGTTTTTAAGGGAGCATGATTATCTAAAATATTTAGGAAAGTAGAATTAAAATGAGCGATAGCATTTTCTTGGGGTACAGTTCTTAGGGGGTACCAGTTAAGTGATTTTAGGGAGTCAGAGAAGGCTTCTGAGTTGAAGTTATTTTGGTATCTGGAAGTGACGTAATTATGGGTAACTTGTAAAGGAGAAGGAAGACGTGTAGCAAAGATGGGAAGGTGGTCGCTAAGGGAGTCAGGAAGAGTTCCACTATCAGGGTAGTAGTGGGGGTGAGAGACTAAGATCCAGTCGAGAATACTGCCAGTAGTGAAGTCTTTAGAGGGCCTAGCAGTGGAGTTGATGAGTTGCGAGTAGTTATACAGGTTGATGTTAAGGGAGGGGGTATGGGATTGAATGGAGGACCAATTAGTGTTGGTGTCTCCCATGATGATGGTTTCATTAGATATATTGGTAGAAAACCAGGAGAGGATATCTTCAAGTAAAGAGATATTGTCACCAGGGGGAATGTAAAGGGAGGCTATGCATATATTTTTGTGTTTATTTAAATGAAGTTGGGCTAGTATTAATTCTGCGTTGTTGAAATGGGGAATAGCTTTATTGTAGGGAGTAATGCATAGAGAGGATGAGAAGAGTAGAGCCACTCCACCACCTTTTTTTTTGGGTTCTGTCTGCTCTGATAATGGAGTAGTTAGGTGGTACTATCTCCACATCTTTTATATGTGGTTTTAACCAGGTTTCAGATATGACTAAGATGACTAGTGACAAATTCACCTTTCCATTTAGAACTTCTCAATTTATTTAATGAGCAGGGTTTTGCACTTATGGAGTGCATGACCAAGCACTATAGACTACAAATTATTGACCTTACTAAAGAGGTTGACGAACTGAATAACTGTATCACTAAACATACTGAATTTATTCGATACAGATATGACTATGAAAGAATATTCAGTTCTATCGACCAGTTATTAATTAAATCGAAGCTCATTAAAGCTAAGAAAATAAATAGAGATAGACTTGCTTATGAGAGTGGAAAGGCATATCCAAAGCCACCAGCTTCTCAAAATAATTTTAACGAAGTCAAGATAAATGACAGTGAAACCTTGGAATCCTTTATTGACGAACAGGATACTATTTTAAACACTGAAACACCTAATCCGACGTACAGACAAAATAATAGGAACAACAATACATGGGCAGGCCGGTTAAGGAATGGACGACAACCTACTGTTTATCGTAATCAACAAGGTGGTGATTTAACCTATAACTCAGGCCAAAGAACTGACTATGATAATCAGAATCTGGGGGCTATTCCCAAGAGACATTCTGTTAACAACCAAAATCAACCTAATGAACAATTTCAAAAGAACCAACATGGTCCGTACAACAAACCGAAGAGATAGAACAAGACTTACCATCAATAAGACCTGAGGTTATATATAACCACACAGGGGACTTTGTAGTGTACAACTTTTCATGTATTGACATTGACTCTACTCTTGTTGAACTTTTTGCAAGAGGACAGACTTTTGTACCTAGTAAATACATGGACTTAGCACAAAGTATCAAAGACATCAAACTCTTTGTTAGAAAATTGAATTTAAGTGTACTTTTAGGGGATTCACCAACAATTAGTCAGTCACTTAAAGTAGTTAGCGAGTATAACCCTACTTTGCATCCAACTTTATCTACATTTGAACAAATTATGGAACTTGATTTAAGAAACATTAATGACAGTGTACACAATAAAATTTATCAAAGAAATAAGAAAAGTAGAAATGTTAGTAAGGAAGAAAATGCGGCCTTATCTACTTTTAAAACACTTAACATCAGGGCCATTAAGCCAGACAAAGGAGGAGGACTCACTCTATTTGACAATTTTGACTATGTTGACAGAGTCGAAAAGTTATTGGCCAACAATACATATAAAGAAGTTTCTTTAAATGAACTTAATACTGCATATAGATGTATTAAGGGCTATTATAGTGACCTATTTATGGATGGTTACATAGACATAAACAGTTACCACTACATTACTACAAACTGGCCAAAGATCCCTATCATGTTTGCAACTCCCAAAATACACAAGAATATCACTGACCCCCCACTTAGACCACTAATAGATGGGAGGGACTCCATTACCTATGCTTCAGCCAAACTAGTTGACAGTATTTTGAAAAAATATTTATCCACTGAAGTTCAAATATGCAAAGACTCATGGTCTTTTCTTAAGAATTTAGACAATATTACATATAGAGAAGACTTGAACTTCGTGACCATAGACGTGATTGACCTATATACGTCAATCCCTCACTTGGAAGCAATAGAGTGGGTTAACTTATTTCTTATCAAAAAAGGAGCTGAAGCAAATGAAATATTTACAGTAACAACTTTATTGGACATCATCTTGACAAATAATTTTTTTACTTTCAACAACAAGTTGTATTTACAAAATTGTGGAGTTGCCATGGGTTCACCTGTAGGGGCCAGTTTAGCAAATACAGTTATGGCTTACTAGGAACAACAACATATTTTAAACAACACTGAATGGTTGCCTTTTATCAACTATTATACCCGCTTCCTGGATGACATCTTCATTCTATTTGAAGGAAGTCAGGAAAAAGCAAAAGAGTTGCTTAAATTTTTAAACAATACTACTGACTTTTTTAAGTTTACATCCAATTTTCAACATTTATCTATAGATTATTTGGATGTGAATCTGACTAAAGACGTAGTTAACAACTCTTTCTTTTCTAAGATACACAGAAAGGAAACTTTTTGCAACTCTTATTTGCATTTCAGTAGTCTTCACCCTATCTCTCAGAAAAAAGCTATAGTAAAGGGGCAAGTAATACGTGCTGCTCGTATGACAACCCGTATTGCAGACTTCGAAACCGAATGTGAACTTCTAAGGAATTTCTTTACTGAGAGAGGGTATCCCTTCGACTTCTTAGAAGAGATAATTCAGGAGGTTATATACAAGAGAAGTTGTGGTATTATTCTTCCAGTACTTGACCAACAAGTTGACAACAGTACATTTTTAGACCATGTAGAAATTCAAGGGGATCAACCTGAAGTTACAGAACATCAAGTAGCAAGTAAGGAGTTTACTTACGACTTTAGATGTAGCTTTATAACCACCTACAATATAGATAGCGATATCATTAAGAAACTGTTACTTAAAAACTGGGCACTTATCCAACAAGACAGGAGTATTTCAAGTAAATTAGCTGAGTACCCTAGAATAGTTTATAGAAGGGGCTTCAACTTGAAAAACATATTGGAAAGTAACAACTTTAATAGCAATTTTTCTAGAATGAAAGGTATGAAAATTTGTGAAAATTGTAGCATGTGTAAACATATGAGTAGTGGGGAATACACCACTATTAACAACAGAAAATATGAAATAAGACACAAATTGAGCTGTCATTCTAAACTAATAGTGTATGTTGCACAGTGTACACTATGTCCAGCTTTCTATATAGGAAAGACTGAAAGACAGCTCAAAGAAAGAGTCTATGAACATACACATGCTATACAACACAAAAAAGTTGAAAATGCCCTATTTAAACATATTTTAAGCAACACAGGTCACAACTTTAAATTCACGGGTCTGGACCAAATACAAACAAACTTGAGAGGTGGACCATACAACCTACTCTTAGAAGAGCGTGAATTAATTTGGCAGTGGCGTACAAATGCTTTTATTTACCCAGGCCTAAATGACCACTGCAATATTGCCTGTTTACTTAAACTAAGGAGTTTAAACAGATAAATTTTATTTCAATATATATTAACAATATCAAACCAAATTAAACTCATGTTAACATATTTACTTTTCATCATCATGACAACATTTATGTAAATTTATACACATTGGAGTGTTCATAACATATGTATCTACCATACATATGCTTGTATTGTTTGCTTGGTTTACTTATACCCGGACTCTGTATGAGATATGTATATTTACAACTATAATTATTTTAATCAGGTAACTTAGGACTATTTAATCATTTGGTAGAGTTTTTAATCCAATACTATATAGTGTAAACAACATGATGAAACGAATACATTTTTAAAATTAAAAATTAAAGGACTAAAATATAATATAAAATACAACATACACATGAATACACTTTAAAAGTATCACGTACTTAAAATTAACTAATAACATCTAGTCTTGAACTGTATATTATGTATATGTTACATTTAATATTTATATATATTTTTATATTTTATATATACTTTTTACTGTCTTATCTCTCTTATAGACATATTTGTGTAGATTTAATAGCAAATTTACAATTCGGCTGCTCTGATTTGCTATTTTTGCTTTTGAAAAGGAATTATATTGTGTTGTTGCTTTAATTGTTGAGTAGCAATTAATCACAGTGACGTGAGAGTATATAAAAACAGCGATTTAATTAATTTGAATTGTCTGAAGAAGTTGCTCACACTTTGAGCGACGAAAAGCGCTTTACTTTTAATAAACTGTTGGTTTTTAGTCTTCTGTGACATTCTTGGACTTCCTTTTGTTGGATTAGATATGACTAAGATGTCTGGTTTGTTATGGTGTAGCCAGGCTTGTAGGTTTGGAACTTTATTTGCAAAGCTTTGTGCATTGAGGGATGCTAGTAGGATGGATTTAGATGTAGAGGGGGAGGTGTTTGGGCCTGGGTTAGGGTGTACATCCCCAGATAATAGTAGATTTTAGAAGTTGCCTTATGTAGTAGAAATGTTTGTTTTTTTTCATAAGTAATAGGAGTTGTGGGGGATATGGTTGGTAGAGTGGGAGTTGAGGTTTTATAAAGTGAGATAAGCTTGTAACGAAAGCATAGATTGTGGTTGATGGGATAAAGTGTAGGAGATATTGGTATGACTGTGCAGGAATGAGGTGTGTTGAGAGAGCAGGTTGTGTGAAAGAGTGGGATGTGAGTTAGGGTGTTAGGCTGGGTAAGGTAGTAGAGGGAATGTAGAACAGAAGATTACTCAAGAAGTAAAAAAATATATATATCTGGATGCCTTTGCCTGTATTTCTCTTCAAATACCTTTGGTGCTACTCTTTTTGCATTGGTTAGTTTTGCTGTCTCCTTTGCATAATATTGCACCATATTAAATCTCTTTTTCTTTCCCATGTCCATATTTCTTCTTCAGATGTCTCCTGCTCCTCTTGTTTCTCCCTACTTTGGGGAATAGTTGTTCCATCATACTGATATATAACCTGTGTTAGACATTCTACACTGAATCCTTCCCTTCGGAAACATACCTTAACTTCAGCTTCTATTTTTTTTTTTCTTCTTCGTGACTAATCTTCTGTTCTACATTCCCTCTTTTTAATCTTATTTTTTATTGTAAAATTTTCCATATCTGGATATCTTTGCCTGTATTTCTCTTCAAATATATTTGGGTCTGTCTGTATTTTTGTAGATTAATTTGGCTTTCTCCTTTGCATATATATTGCACCATATCAGATCTGTCTTTCTTTCCCATGTCCATATTTCTTTTTTTATACCCTTCAAATGTCTCTATACATTTTGTTCTTTAAACTTTTGCACTTCCTCAGTCACTTCTTTTTCCAAATGCCACAAGGTCCATATAGTGTTTTTCATAGATCTTCTGTATTAATGAACACAAATTTGTATTTGGAGCTTCAGATAGTTTTTCTTTAGGAAGTATTTCTCTTTCCTCTAAATTCTGTCTTAATCTTTTCTTATATCTTTTGTCTGGAAATTCTAGGCTTCTTGTGTAATAGTAAATCTGAAAATTCTGGCCTTCTTGGGTAATAACAATACATCATTTCTTTCTTATCCTCAGTAAGTCCACTCTCATCATCTGTATGGCTCCTTTCTGGCCTATCAGTTTTTGTGATTTCTGTGGACTGCTACTTCCTTCTACAATGGGGGAGGGGCATCCTCCCCCTGGGCCCTGCCTATCCCCATTGTAGGAATATTTCCGTGCCTGTATTGGGCACCTTTTTATCCTGGGATTTGTGCACCCAGCTATCTTCTTTATATTTTAACCTACCTCTGTCCATGATATATGCTATATAAAAAGCAGTGTATATATCACTGTTGTAATGGTGAGATTTTGTGAAAAAACAGGGTCCACTTTGTGAAGGTACTCTCCAAGACTTGAGGATGAATTCAGTTCCAGCAATACTTCTCTACTTTTGCTGATTTTATCATCTCCATTTGGACCCTCCATTAGTACTTTCTGCATGTCCTCAGAAAACAGGAGCCTAAAAGGAATTAAGACCCTATCGTCTAGGTAGTCAGTTGAAGATGATTGATGTTAGGGTGCATCTTGCAACCCTGTTCTTGTGTGGGTAGATCCATTATATGAGGAAGCTTGTGGTAATTGCCCTTAGCCCTTTCCAAAAGAAGGGAGAACCACAGTTGCCTGGGCCAGAAGAGAGTCACCACAATGATTTTTGGGGATTCTTTTTTGAATCATCAAATGAAACCTGAATATTAGTGCAATGGGGGATATAGGGTCATTCCTGTCCAAAGAAAATAAAAAGCATCTGTCTTCCAAGCCTTCTTGCATGGAGTCATGGAAAAGAATTTTGCCAGATGATTGTTCAGAGGGAAGGCAAAGATGTTTACTTGAGAAACCCCCCACAGATGGATAAAATCTGGGAAGACTCTTTGATATAGTTTCCATTTGTGGGGCTCTACCCTGTTCCTGCTCAGCTTGCCTGCCACACAGTTTTGCCCTGATGGAATGTAGGATGCCTGTGCTGTAAAGCTATATTCCAAGCTAACATAGTCTGCCAAGTGGGGGGTATGACCTGGTTTCTGTTTGCTGGTGGTACCACATGACTGTGGCATTGTGTGTAACCACTTGAAGAGGTCTGTGAGATGAAAAATGGTTCAGAGAGGTTAGTGCTTGGGTCAGGGCAAGCAACTCCTTGCTATTTATAAACTACCCCCCAAGCAAAGTCTGGAAGTGTCTGTGGTTACTGACTGCTTTGGAGCAGGGAGTGAGAAGGGGAGACTTTGATATAAGGATATCTGTTGCAGCCACCAAACCTTTTTCTTCTGACAAACCTCAGTACTGGGATTTAAAAAAGTAAAGGGTTGTTGCTAGAATGAAAGTGATTTCAGATAGCACTGTATCTTTCTTATGTGTAGTCTTGCCAAGTGTATCATTAGAACCATAAATGCATCATGAATTATCATAATGAAATGAGTATCCTGAGTTATTCCCTTGCAGTGACCGAAGTCATAGAAATAAATCTTAACGATCTATTGTTTTTTGAGGAAGGAGATCAACTGGCATAATGGTTATTATCTTCGCCTCCCACGCACAAGGTACAATCCTGACCTCCGGCCAATGCCTATTTGGAGTTTGCACCTTCTCCATGTGTCTCCCTGGGTTCCTCCCACCTCTAAAATCATGCTGAGTGTTTCCATCTCAAACTCACCAATAAATGGAGCTGTGGGCAGCAGCACAGACTCTAAGTGGTGCCTTATCAGGGAACAGTTGTATAGACCAGATGCTTTGGGCATCTACTGTGGTGTGCAGTATCCTCAAGATAGGAGAACACAGATCACAGACTGCATGCCATAGCAGGGCTAGCTACTCAAAGATGTAAAATATGGCTCCGAGTGATTTTGACATTTGCTGGTGATAAGTGGATTGAGGACCCCGCCAACTCTGACCTATGCCAGGGCCCCATGTTAACAGTGGGAGGGGGTGTATGTGCCCCTGTTGATCAGTGTGTGCCTGCCGTAAAGCCCAGCAGCCCTGAGTCAATAAGTTACTAGCCAGCTGGTGTCTAGTTGCTCAACCTGGGTTACCTGGGATAGCTGTGTTGAGTGAAAGCTGGATGTAAAACCAATCAACCTGCCAAACATGAAGTAAGAAATGATAGACTCAATATAGGTTCACTGACAGGATGGAGCTTGGAAGTGGATGACTTGATGGTAAGAAGGAGGTTGGATATCCTATTATCCAGGAGATAAGATGATGGAATGGCAGTACAGCTGTGCCACTTGGCTTGGGATCCAGAGTCTACTTCTCAGGAGGTGCACAGGCTAGAAATGATGTGGGAATTATAGTGAGAGAGAACCCAGTGAGGGATCTCATCAGAATTAGTCACAGACTCATGGCAGTCAGACTCCAGGCTAATGATAGGCTGGGATTATGAATGTTGCTGTATGCCCCACAGCAGGGTTGTGATAGAGAAGAGAAGAGTGCATTCAGACAGCAGTTGGAGGATCTACTAGATTAAGCTGGACAACAAGAATTGGTGTTGATAATGGGTAACCTAAATGCACACATTGGGACAAACAGAACAGGATATCAGGGCTGCCTGGGTCCACATGGATGAGGCAACAAGAATAAATAAGGAGAGACCATTCTAGACTTCTGTGTGGCAAATGGCTTGATAGTAGACCAACACACAGTTCAAATAGAGAGCCAGTCTCAAGATTACATACAAGAATGGCCAACACACAATCCAGGTAGACTTCCTCCTAGGCTTTGGAGTAGAATCAGTGATTGCAAAGTCACCCCCAGCAAGATGGTTGGTCTACGGCATAAACCACTGGTTGCCATAATTAGCTGCAAACAGTGGTCAGCGAAGGCTCAAAGGTCAACAGAGATCAGAATGAAGACCTGGAAGTTGACAGGAAGGAAAAGCACAACAGTCCCAGGAATTAATCAGGAGTCTAGCACCTCAAGAAAAAGAAGAAGTAGGTGGAATTGAAGAATGCAGTGCCTCAAAACAGCAATTGTGAGGACTGTAGAACAGAAATGTGGCCATGCCAGGTATGGAAATAAGGTGGTAGAATATAGAATTCCAGGAAGTCATCAATACAAAAGGAGTGCAGGAAAAAGTAGGAGATAGAAAAGATATACCAGGCCAGTAAGGAATACTGGCTGGTAACAAAAAGGCCAAGAGAAGAGTTGTAATAACAAAGAAGAGGGCATCCGAGGCACTAACCCAGCTTCTGGAAGGTGACTCAGTAGGTAGCACAAAGAAACTATGTCAAGTTGCAGGGCAAAGACAGAAAGATAAAGAAGGTAGTCAGGCACCCTTTGTAAGGGATGCCACCAACAACCTTCTCAAAAGTCCATAGGACATCAAAGGCAGATGGAAGCAGTACTTCCAACTACTTCTGAATGAAGAAAACCCCACAGAAGCTGTACTACCCCAGACGCAGCCTACGATGAGAGAAGAAGAGGAACCCACAATAGAAGAAGCAAGAACAGAACTAAGAAAAATGAAGTCAGGGAAAAGCAGCAGGCTCAGATGAGGTCACAGCAAATATGATAAAGATGCTGGGAAATATGGGGAGAAATACCTCCTAAGGATACTCATAACCATGTGGAGAGAAAGACATATCCCAAATGACTGGAGAATAAGCATACCCATGCCAATTTACAAGAGCAAAGGTGACATCCACAACTGTGGGCAGTACAGAATAATCAAATTCCTGTCACATTCCTTGAACGTTCTAGAGAGGGTGATTGATAAATGGGCATGTAGAGTAGTACAAATGTTTGCAGAGAGACAGATAGTTGAGAAGAAGCTAGAAATAAGGAAATAGTCCAGTTGGGCTTTCCTAGTGTTGGAGAAAGGCATATGACAAGGTTCCAAGAAAGCTGATTTGGGCAGTGCTGCGATGGTTCAAAGTTCCAGAAACATAGGTAGATTTAGTGCAGGCTATGTACAAGGACGCAATGACTCAAGTATGAAACAGTATTCTGTCTCACCGATGAGTTCCCAGTGGGAGTGGATGTGAATCAGGGTTCAGCTCTGATCCCACTGCTGCTCATGCTGGTGATTGGTTACATTAACAAACAGGTTGGAGGGAACAGATCAACAGAGTTACTGTATGCAATTGATGTGATATCACAGGCAGACTCTGAGCAAGACCTTCAGCAAAGGATTGGTGAATAGAATGCAAAACTGAAGGCACATGGGTTGAAACCAAGTACAGATAAGACTGGTAATAGCAGCAAATTGGGGAAATCAGAAGCTAAGAACTGAGATAGAAGGGAAAATAGTGGAACAGGTTAACAGCTTTAGGTGATTGAGGAGAACGGAAGTCTGAATGAAGAAGTCAAAGATAGAATCAGAGAGGCTGCAACCAACTGGCCTGGAGTGTCAGGTGTGGTGTATGACAGAATGCCAAAGAAGCTAAAAAAGTAAGATATACGAAACAGTGGTACAACCAGTACCACTGCATGGTACAGAAAACTGGGCAGTTAAGACTGAGCAGATGAGGAAAATAGAGGTCATTGAAATTAAGTGCCTGAGACAGATGGTAGGATGGACACTGTAGGAGAGTTGAACAAATGAGGACATAAGAGCAGAAGCCAAAGTAGCTCCAATTGCAGAAAAGATCAAATAGATCATATTAAGGTGGTTCCAGCACATGTGCAGAAAAGCAGATGACAATCTGATGAAGAAGATTTGGGACAAGCAGTAAGAAGGTAAGAGAAAACGAGGGCATCTATCAAAGAGGTGGATTGATTATGTGAGCAAGAATATCTGTGACTGTCAGACACGAGTGACAAAGAAGGCAGGAGTGTGGCATTGAATCGAGCGAGATAGTGACAGTTAAAACAGCACCCCAACCCCATGTAGAAAATGGGAAAAATGAGGCTGCTGCTGCTGATGATGATGATGAAAAGCTCTTTGTACCTCTTTGTCATCCCAAGAAAACAATCTTGTGTGAAGGAGTTAAGAAAGATTTATTTGTTCTCTTCAAATCCCAACTTGGGCAAGAGTTCTCTCACCTAAGAGAGAAATTCTGCAAATGTAAGCAAGTTGTCTAAATATGGAAAAACTGGATCATAATTTTCTTGAGAATTTTGAGATTCATATTTAAATATCATGTGTATATTATTCCATTTGTTTTTCAAAAATGAATGAACAAATACAAATCTTATTTAAATAGTGCTCTCTCTTTGAAGGATTTCCTTCAAAACATTTGCATTGACCCTTCTTGAATTCAGTGAAACTAGTATGCTGTTCATAGAGCGGATGTAGCCAACAGCCTTCATCTCTATGATTCAGTAATGCAGAATACATATATTTATGTTAAATTCTTCCAGAATGTAGTAAAGCCATATGTGTTTCTGCTAGAAATCACATGTTTAACACAGGTTAGCCATTTGGCACGTTGATGTTATTTATATCTGCATTACTCCATAAAACACTGCATCTCCTGTTCATACTACACAAAAAGTAAGGCAGATTTGTTTTGGAATGTATATGACTATATGAAGCTAACACTTCTATGTAACTGCTGTGTTCTGTATCTTTGCATGAACCCAGCATGACCTCCAGCTATAATTGACTAATCAATCTTTTTCTCATTAAGTAGAAATGCCATATCTGTGCTCTGCAGGAAGTTCATACCTAAAAGTACAACTAGAACAGTTTGTATAGTCTGAGTGTATGTTTCATTATTTCACAGAGACAGCTCAAAGAAGAGGTTCTGCTTAAAAGTATGAGCACAATTTTTCATATACTAGTTGATAGACTGCATTTAAAACTAGAATCTTGATTCAAGTATATTTTTTATTTATTTTTTGTATAAAGATGTAATATTTCTGGAATGCTGTAAAATATAAGGAGTGAACAGGCTAGGTTGAAATGTTGCTTAACGCTGAACACCAGACATATATCTTTAGAGAAGTGTACTCCTAACTATGAGGGTTTACAATGAGAAGTTTTGTTTTGTAAGTACTGATTTTATTTCTTACTTATTTATTTATTTTGTTTACTGGTGTAGTACACTCATCACAACAGACCATTTGCTGGCACAGCCTGGTTGGAGAAATTAAAAATAAATAAATAATAAAACAGAACTAATTCGCATACATAGTGTAATCACAGAAGATACAAAGTCCTGCAGATAACTGAAGCAGTGAATAATTCTTATTAACAGAGAAATAAAACAAATGTGTAATAATTTTAGTGGTGAACATGGGAGGGAGGCAGCAGGTGACAAAAGTGAGTCAAAGTAAAAGTGATATAAGTAAGGGAGGAGTTAGGTGATGTGTCCAGTGGAAAGCAATAGAGGCATATTTTTGATGGAAGAGTCTTTTGAGTTGTACTCTAAAATAAGGGAAAGAAGATATTTCTCGCAGTTGAGGGAGTGGGAGGGGCAGGGGGTTGGGTGCAAGAAGGGAGAAGGAGTGGTAAGTGCAGTGCAATTTGGTTTGGGGGTCTGGAGTTAGGGAACTAACTGGGAGAGGTTGCAGAGGTTGTAGGGGGTAGATTTCTTATGGTGTTTGGCAGTAAGAGCTAGGAAAACACTATTCAGAAGTAGTTTAGAAAAGAAAACGCCCTATGTATAGCTTGATTCTCTAAGAGATGTGGAGCCATCTGGCTATGGAGAAGATTGAGCAGTGGTGTTCCAGGGTGCCTAGAGCATTATTTATCCAAAGTTCATGCAAGTTATAATTATTGCTGTAGTCTGACCTATCCATGTGTTATGATTCTGATTTTAGCTGGTGCTCAAGATTAAGGCTATGAGCTGTTAATTGACCTACTTCCTATGCTACATGGTTTCATTTTTCTCAGCCAGCATTTTCCTACTGTATCATTTTCATCAAGTCAACCAGATAGTTTGGGGAAGTTGCAGATTTGGGCTAGTTTCCTTAGCGGACTCCTGTACTGCATGCCTAGTAACTGCCTATAAACCTAAGAACCCATTACACTAGGCAGATACTCCCTGCAGACTTACATCCATGTCATATGCCAGCAACGTGTATTAATTTTTAGCACCTTCCATCATTCCATTAGAGGTTTTATTTGTTTTTCATTTTAAAAAAATCCCTTACCATATCTATACCTTCAAATAAGCTGTCAGTAAATATGTTCAAACACATATGGCCAATTGTCTCTTATTATTTGTATTATTTTATATGCTTTTCTTGCCAGTTTTTATGCTCTAAATCAACAGATTGCAAACATGTCTATTTATAGATAACAATTTGTGAGTTTTCCTACTGTTAAAACTTTTTATTATAGTTCCTTATCTGTTCCATATATTGTAATACCTTTACTTGCTTTACATTCTGTCCCTTATCTGTAATGATTTCTTATACCTTTATTTTTGAATACTCCTCACATTTTGGTCCTGCCACTTCTGACTGACCTTAATACATAAATCCCCACATGACATTTTTAGATCCCATTTCGAGTTATGCTTTTTTATAATTCATCCCCTTCTTTACAATCTTTGTCAGACAGTATCACTACCCTTTGAGCTGGTACATCCTTAACAATTCTACATTACATTTCTGTATTAATTTGCCCTTAATTTTTGTTCTATACAAATTAATATTGCTTCATTTATTCTTTCTACATTTGTTCACACTTGTTTTTGATGTTTCTGTGCTACTCTCTTGGTTTAATCTGTCTTCAATATTCACACTTTTGCACTTCTCTTTCATAGCATGCTTACATTCACAAAACTCTTGCCTGTTTTAATCAACTAATCACTGTTTTCTGTATTCATCTGTGCAATCCAAGGAATCTGTTGCATTCTACTAACCATAAGTACAATTTTATACTGTATTTTGCACTTTTTAAACTGTATTTTTGCTATATTGCTGAATTTTTAAAACTGGTCTTGCTGATTGAATTTTTTGTCTGATGTACCATAGACTAGATTCATACCTGCTGAATCTCTTTCTGTTTTTTAAATTGAGTACTAAACCAGACTATCTTTTGTTGGGAAGGCCCCCCCTTGCACCCTTGTGACAGGTGAGTGCACTGAGAACTCATCTGATTGAAGGTTGCTGGCACAAGTTCAGTTCTGAGCTTTTTTATTGGTTCAGTTGTTTAATTCAGTTTGTTCACTGTTGCTACATAAGCCCCACTTTTGTACAGGTTACCGCTTGTTTTAACACTCCACAGAGTTAGGCGACCAGCCACTGCTCTGCTGTATTCACCTCTGTGCACCGTCACACACTACTATGCAGTGGGGGTAGAAGCAAAAACTTGCAGTGGATACAAAAAGTTTACTCACCCCTGTTAAAATGCCAGGTTTTTGTGATAAAAAATGAAACCACGATAAATTATTTCAAACTTTTCCCACCTTTATTGTGACCTATAACCTGTACAATTCAGTTGAAAAACAGACAAATCTGTTAGGGGAAAAATATAAAAAATAAAAAATGTACAATATGCTGGTTGCATAAGTGTGCATCCGTCAACATTCATTTTCTTTTTTACATCTAAATGGGACAAATAGGCCTAATACCTCTGTTCAAAAGTTCATTATATTCCCCCAATGCTGCAGCACACACAGAAAATTCCACTTTCTCATACACATTAACATCTTTTAAATGTTCATTACACATATTAGCAACTCCATGAGGTGATCTTTTCAACTACAGCCTGAGTACTGGTTTTGTCCCTGCTGAATGGAAAACAGCAACATTCATCCCCCTTCATAAAGGGGAGTACACAACAGACCCTGGGAAATATAGACCCATAGGCTTAACCAGCCTTATCTGTAAAGCCATGCAACAAACCTTCCTGGACTTTATAAATAAGGATATAGGTGATCTCCTAACCCATGATCCGACATAGTTTGGTTTTGTCAAAGGCAAGTCATGCCTGTTAAATCTGGTGGACTTCTTCTAAAACATCATCAGAGCCATAGATGAAGACACATCTCTGCATACAGTCTACCTTGACTTAGCCAAGGCCTCCAACACAATCCCACATTTGGGCATCATTGATAAACTCTCCCAGTTGAATATCAACCCTTATGTCAGTTGAGTTGCTAACTGGCTCACCAACAGATCATACTCAGCCAAAGTTCTGGACTTTACCTCAACCAGCAGACCTGTCACTAGTGGTGTTCCATAGGAGTCAGTGCTGGACTGCCTTTTGTTTGGAATATACTTCTCAGAAATTCAGGCTAAAACAGAGGGACTGTGGCTGACTAAGTTTTGCAAATTAGGTAAAATCACTAAACACCCAAACAATGTCAATATACATCAAGAGGGACTTGCACAAATCAGTGACTGGTGCCAAAGCCATGGACTCAAACTCAATGCAAAAAAATCCATTATCATCCTCTTCGGTAAAAACAATATCGCTGCAGACTATCATAAATAGTCATACCCTAAGTAAGAACTCAGTAGTGAGAGACTTGGGAATGCAAGCTGACTGTATCCTAAACTTTGACCACCATGTGTCTACTGTGGTAAGGGAGGCATTCTACGTCACATACCTCAATAGCAAAGGCTTTGCCTCAAGAGGTCATAATATCCCTGTACTCGATCCTCATCAGGCCAATAATTGAGTACATTACTTCCTTTGTTATGTACCTTACCAGGTACCTTCAGCAACTTGAGAGACCTCAGAGCTTTCTAACCAAGAAAATTCCTGGTCTCCATGTCATACATTGACAGGCTGAAATCACTGTCACTGTACCAGTAGCATACAGACTACTTAGATGAGACTTGTGCCTGGCCTACAGAGCAATCTCAAATCCAAACCTAATGGAAATGCTGCACATCTGCAAGTCAAATGATACAAGGGTCAGAACTACCCAGTAGAGTACATATTACTTAGAGGCGACTTGTGCCTGGCCTACAGATCCATCTCAGATCTAAACCTAATGGAAATGCTGCACATCCGCAAGTGAAATGGGACAAGGGTCACCCATTGCAGGGATCTTAACCTGACCTGCGACATAAATAGGACATGGTGTAGAGACAGTTATGGTTCTCAGAGGTTGCCACTCCTCTGTAATAGGCTACCAGTTCACATCAAACAAAGCCTCTCTGTGACCCTGTTTAAGCATAGCCTGGATGGGAAACTGTAAATTCCTGCTGGGGATTTCACCTGTGACCCTCCCAGATATGGGCAGTCATTTCTAGCTATGATCTTGAATTTTGGCATGATCCATTATATTGGGTTTCTCTAGTATTATATTGGGTGCAGATAGCTAGGCTTATAAAGATCTTCAGGTCAGTAGCCCACTAACCACCTATAAACTTTATATAACTGCCTATACAAATAATCCTTCTTTTTGTATAACTCTGTCCTTTTTTCCATTTGTAGGTGCATAATGACTTAATATTGTTCATTCCTAGCTGGTAGTATCCTTAATATTTAACAGCAAATTCCTCCTTTCCATAAATTATTGCTTTCACAACTACCCATTTTGCTCTACCAAGATAGAAACACAAGCTTGCATGACCTGATTCAAGGAAACTACCTTTTTCCTTGTTTTTCTTTTCTTTACCTTCCAATCCTTCTTGACATTTTGTCATCTTTTTCTACTTTTTAATCATCTTCATTATCATCTTCTCCTTTACTTTTCTCAAGAACTTGGTGGATTATATTGATTTGCTGGTTTGGTTTCATCACTCTTTTGATTTGGATCTGGTATTTTTTACGTCAGCATTTGTTATTAAAATCAGTCTAGTGTTTTTCTTTCACTTCTGTAAGTTTCGTATTTTGTTTTAGGGGTTTGGAGATCTTGTCTTTGTTTCTTTTTCCATATAATTCTCTAATCCTTTATCCACTTGTGTGGTCAGGTTTAATTTAGACAAAAATACAGTATTCTCTTTTTGCATGAGGCTAGAAATGCAGCGATATAGGATCTTAGGAAGTTACTAGGCTATTGGCCCTGAGGCCCTTACAAGCCTAGCCAAGAATTTAGCCCATGTTCCAACAAGTTAGCACCCTATGCCACTGTTGAGCAGGGACACAGGTGGAATCCCATGGTGTATTTTCTATTCCCTATCCAGTTTTCCAGGTTGCACTTAAAAAATGTTTAATGAGATAATCTGCTATACATGGAGAGGAAGTCTATTCCACAAAAAGGGGAGTCTCTGGATCACAAATTTCTCCCACCACCAAGTCCTATTGATGTCACAGACCAGGTTGAGGTCTCGCGTGTGGGTTACTCAAGTAGAGCTTGACTTGTGGATATGCAGCAGTCCCATCAGGGTGGGGTCAGAGATTGCTTTGTATGCCAGACAGAGGTCACCTCTGAGGAGTTTGTAGGAGACTGATAGAGGGACAAGGCTTTAAGCCTATATGTGTAGGGTAGATGTTTGAGGCCCTGGATTTTCTGGGTGAGGACCCTCTGTGGTCTCGCCAGCTGCTGCATGTGCTTTGGGAGGTACATGCCGAAAGGGTCATTGTACAGAGTAATGGGTCTTATAAGGAAAATACAGGGATGTTATGACCATCTTGTTCCTGGATGAGATACCCTTACTAATGAGATTGACCCTGTAGAAAGCTTTCTGTACAACAGAGGTAATATGGTGGTCAAAAGTCAGTTTGCTGTTAACCTGGGTGCCCATGTCTCTCACGACTGATTGCATGCTTAGTGTTTTATTATCAGTGTGATAATTTGTGGGGACATCATTCTTTCCAAAAGGCATGATGATGCATTTTTTGGCATTCAGTTTAAGGCCATGTTTCTGGCACCAGTCATTTGTTTTGGTGAGACCCTCTTGGAGGATGTCCACATCATGTTAAAGCAGACCTTCACATTTTACATGCAGTTTCTGTGAATACACTTTCAATCAGTGAAAATAACCTTCACTCAACAATACTGATAAGAATAAAGTGTGCTAACAGATTGTGCAGTACATTGAGTACAAACAGATCTTGCTATGATGGTTCAAGACGTGGGAACCAAGGTTAAAAAGTCATGTAGAAATTTGACCTTGCTAAGATGGTACAAGACATGGGAACCAAGGTTAAAAAGTCATGTAGAAATTTGTGATATTATTAAGGGATACTTCAGACACAATTAGCTAGGTAGTTTGGACTGATATGGAAAAGTCATTGCAGTCCTCAGATGTTTGCAGAAGTCAGGTCAAATATCGTGCATTCCAGAATATTAATTATATTATTCAGGAAGAAAAGAATGAGTGCAGAAGCTATGGGCATAATTATCAGCATTTTTATTGGAGACAGTAAGATTTAGCATTCTGAGTACAGAATTTGCAGACATTATAATGAGTGCAGAAGCTACGGACATTAAGATTTGATTCTGATATTGTTGACATCTTCTTCCACTGTACATAATAAAACATTCTTAACCAATCTACAGTGTATGCAGACTTTTATTCTGACAGATACAATAAGGGTTAGTACATAAAAGAGAGACTGGCACCTGTTAAGCACAGTTCTGGGTAATTAATGATAAAGATATTCATTCCAGTCTCATTCCTGTTTCTTCCACTTCATTCCAGTATGCTACAGTCCTAACAATTCTTACAGCAAGGTATTTTTTTTCTCTTTTTTTGTCTTGTTTTCCATTTCCTTTCTTCATTTTGACGTGTGTGCGTGTGTGTGTGTGTGTGTGTGTGTGTGTGTGTGTGTGTGTGTGTGTGTGTGCATGTGTGTTGTTTGGCATTTCTGTTCTTAGTTTGATCAAGTATATTTTTCACATTTAAATTTAACTTACAGCTGTTAGTTATACGCTGAGAAGTTGATTACCCATTTCTCATGTAAAGCAAGTTGTGTGTAACCTGAGATCAGTATCAGATGAATGGAGTGTCAAAAGGACATGATGCTACAGATGCTCCCTCAAAAGATCCCATTGCTAGAAATTACTGATAACTGAGAGAATGAAAAATACACTTACTGAAGAAAATTTTCTAGAAAAAACAGATGTAGCTGAAATTACAGCTGGACTGAAAAAAAAGTAGTAAATTTGAGTAAGGAAAGCTGGCCTCATAGGGTAGACGAAAGCTTGAAATTATACTATTAATGGAGATTTCAGTATTCCAGAAAGAAGGATTGCTTTCCTTAATGAATGGGACTTTGTTATTTTGTAGAAATTGAATGTTATTCTGTGGAAATTGAAAGATAATTAGTAAGGGTGCAATTGCTTGTTGACCAGCTTGGTATTGTTAGAAAGATGACTTTGGCATGGCAGTTTGTGTTGAGGTATAAGTTGGCTCATAAAATCATAGAAGGTTACTAGGCTAATGGCTCTACAGTCTTTTTAAGCCTAGCCATTTATGCCACACTATTCCTAATTGTCATTGCCCGTGGGCTATAACAGCTTTGGTGTGTGCATATGCCTTAGGGCATCTACAAACTATCCCAGTCTATAAGGGCCACTTGAGACAAGCTGGGGGTGATTTTGTGATTTGCCATCCATTGGTCCAAACTGTGTTTAAAATAGACTTGACTTGTTCTAGAGAAGGTGTGGTCTCTGAGACACATACCTGTCCCTTCAACATGTTTTGTTTATATTACAGACAAGGTTTAGATCCTTTGATTGGGTAATTCAAATGCTGTTTGTTTTGTGTATTGTGCAGCAGATCCATCAGGCCTGGATGAGAGAATTCCTTGTAGGTTAAGCATAGACCACCTTTTAGTAGCCTGTAGGAGACCGAGTATAGGGACAGGGCTTAGAGGCAGTCCGCATGGAACATATTATTTATACCCAGTATTCTTCTATTGAAGAACCTCTGTGGCCACTCCAGTTGATGCAAATGTCTGGTCAGGTACATGCTGAATGGTGCATTGTACTTGATTGTTGGTCTAATGAGGGCTAGGTATAGTTGGACTATGATCTCCTTAGACCTGGATATCGTGCCATTACTTATAAGTTGCGCCACATAGAAGGTTTTTCTTACTACTTTGGAAACATGGTGATTAAACTTTAGCATACTGTCAACCTGCATTCCCAAGTCCCTTACCATTGGGTGTGCTGTTTCCAGAGTGTTATCAGAGTTGTAATTTGCAAGGGTGGTCATCTTCTCAAAGGTTATAATTATGCATTTTTTGCAGTGAAGTTTAGGCCATTGTTCTGGCACTTGTTATGTGTCTGTGTTAGGCCCTCCTGTAGGTTATCTACACCTTTGGGAGATTCACTGATTAGACGCCCTCACAGTCATCAACAAAACTAATCAGCCAAAAGCCTTCTGTGTTTGCCTTGACTTAAGAGAAGTATATTCCAAATAAAAGAGGTCCAATTACCAAGCCCTGTAGGGACACCACTAGTAACAGGCTTTTTGGTGGAGGTGGATTCCCTCACTCTAACTTCGTGTCCTATCTGTGAGTCATTTGGCTATCCATTGGGTGACACAGGGATTTATGCCTGCATTTTTGCGATTGTCTGTAATACCCAAGTGAGGTATTGTGTCATATGCCTTCACCAAGTCAAAGTAGGCAGCATGTACCATTTTGCCCTCCATGGCTCAAGTGACCTTCTAGAACAAGTCCACAGAGTATAGTAGGCATGATCTGCCCTTGAAGAAACTGAAATAGTATGGGTCCAGTGTTTGAAGATTTCCTATGTCTTTGTTCATCAGGTCCATGATAATTTTTTCCATGGCCTAGCATGTAAGATTAGTCAGACTTATGGGTCTGTAGTTCCCCAGGTATGTTGATGATTCACCTTTGTGTAGAGGTGACTGTTGCAGCGCTCCATTCCTTATGGAAGATGCCTGTTTGGAGGCTGTGGTTGAATAGAGGTTCTAGTGGGCTTAATAGGTCATGTTTCAATTTAAGCTATTTAGGAGGCATCCTTGGATATTGCAAGGACCCAATTTTAAGTGATTTTAGGTCTGGAGAGTGCAGTGAAGACCTGTTCTTTAGTTATAGTTGAGGAAGATAAGGTAGAGGGTATTTCCTGGGGAGTAAAATTGAAGCTAAATTTATTGGTCAGAAAGTTTGCTATATCCCTGTTTCAGAATAGGCAGTTGGATGTTCCTTTTAAGGTTGCGTAACATGACTGAAAATGCCTTATGGTTATCCTTAGCCTGGGAGGCTATTTTGCCTTGAAGTTGGCTTTGGTGGACGTGATTATTACACTGAGTGGTGTAATCAGACTGATGAGGGAGTTTTTTTTTTACTTTTAGGCATAGACTTTCTATTTTGGGGCAGGATTTTCTTTATTTTTTTTGTGCATTCTATTTATACTGGGGGGTCCACCAAGGGAACTTGTTGTATTTATGTTTGGTACTGCTGTTTCCATGCTATTTACTTGCTCACACAGGGTTTCAGTAAACACTTCCACATAGGCCACTGTGTTTTCTTTGTTTGGCGGGCGGAGGTCTTGGAATTTAGCTATGCCATCTCCTAATAGGTGGCAGTTAGACTTGGAGAGTACTCAGAGATTCTTGGGATTGCTGGAAGTACAGGCTTTTTACTTATTTCAAGGATGAACACTTTGTGATCTGATCTGAATAGTGAGAACATTACACAAGGTGGGTGTGAAACATTCCCTCATATTTGTGAGTACCAGATCCAGGGCATTTGCTCCACTAGTAGGTGTGCATACTAGCTGTTCCAAGGTGTTTGTATTGACAAAAATCCAGGAATCTTTGAACCTGCATGTTAGTGGTTCTATATGTATACCAGTTTATGGTGGGATAGTTGAAATCACCCATGAATATGATGTTTGGCTGAACTGTGAGTGACTATATTCATTCAGGTACATGGTATGGTTATCTTGGGTCATAGACTGGGACCTATAGCTAACAAGGGTATGGTATTGGACTTTATCTGAGGTTAATTGGATATGGAGGAGCTCAAGCTTGTCATATCTGTTGACCAGTCTTGAGGTGTGCTTACTTTCTTTGCACGTTGATACAGCTCCAATTCTTGTCCCTTCCTGTGCAGCAGCTGGCCTAAATTTGTGGTAGGCATTATAGCCTTGTATTGCCAGGATGCTGTCCATGGCTTTAAACTACGTCTGTGTAACTGCACAGCACACACCAGGGTGAGAAGCACTTTCAGGGAGTGGTGCTGCCTCCTCGCATTGAGCAGTAACACCTTTCATTTATCATGCATAGAATTTGCTATGTTGGAGGGGTTCCTATCAGCAGACCAAAGACGCATGTTTTCGAATGCATCTTGGTCAAACTGACAAAACCAAAACTGCAAAATATCGAAGCAGCATGTAAGCTAATTCTTTCCTGGGAAAGAATTTGCTTAGCTGCTTCGGTACTTTGCCGTTTTCGGCACTGTAGTGCGGTCTTGGAGTTGGTATATTTAAGTAGGGGGGGATGTGAGGGGCACAGCCCCCCACGTCGGGGGTGTGGGGGGTGAAGCCCCCCACTTAATCTCATGTTTTAATGTGCTTCCTTTTTTTTTTTTTTTTTTTTTTGTTGGAACAGCGAATCGCTCTTCTGACAGTTCGGTTTTGTAAGCTTTCGCTTATATGGGGTCGATTAATCACCGTTCGCTTACCTAAGCGTTTGTTGATCTAATATAGACCCTTGGAAGATTTATCATGTTGGAGTTGGCTAAAAAAGCACTGTTGAGGTTGATAATATTTTGGCCAATGTCCAAAATCCTACTAAATTAATGAAAGTGAACAGATGTATAAAGCATGTACGCATGTTAGATAGAACAGATAATGTCCAGACAAAGCAACACTACATCAAAGTGAATTTACAAGGAGGAGTTGAAAAAATTACATGCTGTTACAGGAATGAATATTCAAAATAATTAGATAATGTTTAAAGAACATCTGTAATGAGCTATAATTAGTACATTGAGAGTATAACTGCTGCTTAGGGGTTATCGGAACATACAGTTGCATATCATAATACTCCATTTACACTCTCATAGAAAAATAAAAGCCTGACTCCTCCCCTGATTACCTAAGTTTGAGTAGCAGCTGAAATAACATTATGAGTCAACAAAGAGGAATCAGAGAGAAGTGTTCAGCAGTGTCTTAGTCTTACCAATCCGTGGGAGTCGGGAAGTTGGCTAGATTTTACAGCAAGGGCTCCACCTTGGTGTAGGCTCCATTATGACTGGTTTAAATAGAAGGACTAGGGCATGCATGAAACTTGGCCATGAAGCCCAGTCTCTGTGTCCACTCATTGTGGCATGTGGAATTAAGTATATGCATTCTGCTTTACAAAGCAATGCACTGTACTGTTTAGACTTGCCAACAGGCAAGTGCCTAGGCAAATATATAGAACATCTGATCCTCGCAGGATGGTGACCATTGACCTTCTGGATCCACTGCATCTGCTCACTGAAATCTTGATAGTAATTAGATAAGCTATCTGTGAGAATAGTCTCCTCTAGAGGCAGGAGGATATCTTCCTCTCCATGAGGATATGTGACTTGCTATGCTACCCAGTGGGAATGGGGAAAATATAAGTCATTAGAGTACATTGGTAGGCTTTTGATGAGTGAAGACGGTATACAAAAAAGAGTAAATCATTCATTATTGCACCAGGGCATCCTGTGTAAAGTTGTTCAGCATAAAGTTTGCACAGACCTTCCAAGATTATGTGAAGAAAGTGTTGGTATATTGAATGATAGCTCCTCACATGCAATTTCCCCAAGTCCAAACTCCCTAAATCGAGCAGTGTCCAAATTTGTTTTCATATATACACAACTATGTATGTGTCTTTGTGTGCATGTATCAATGCGCACACACACACACACACACACACACACACACACACACACACACACACACACACACACACACACACACACTCGCATATCGAGAGAGAGAGCATTTGTTAAGCAGGTGACACTCAGTCTCTTTTCAGAGGCAACCTATGAGCAATGTCTAAGTGAATTGCTGAAAAATCATACAGTATGCAAATGGAAGCTGTAGGAATAAAACCTAAGACTGCTCTAGGTTTAGGGGTCTAGCAAAACATCATCTGAAACCTCTGAGCCAAACTGCCAGACTAATATATGTAAGGATGTGTGCAAGAGTTGCATTAAAGTCTACCTATACAAGGTTTCTGTACTCTTTGAGATACAGTGGTTGGGAATGCCGTCTAAACACTGCATCATGTTCTGAAGAAAAGGAATTAGCTGAAAATTCATCATGTTCTGAAGAAAAGGAATTAGCTGAAAATTTTAGTTAACTCAAGAGCTTTGACAAAAAGGTTCCTATAGTAGTTGTCAATGTCACAAAACTTTGGAAGTAAGTAAGATTCTCTCTGCTCCCAAGGTTTCAGAATCTAAGAGTTAGCATACTTAGAAATATGGTTGAGGTGAGGTTTCTAGGGGAGTTCCCTGCCTACATACTAACTATTCTTTTTGCAGTTTTATTTTTATACTGGGAGTGTATGGTGCAGAGGAGCTTGCTGTCTGCAAAGATGCAATTCTTTTTACACTGTTTTCTTCATGTTTTTGTGTATATAGCAGTTTTTTTTAATTAGCATTCCTTCTCCATCCACAGACAATTGCTGGACCTTCCATGTTGAAATCTGGTGTCATTATTCAATAGACAACCTCAGTCTCAGAAACAAAGGCATCATTTATAGAAGGCACAGTAATCGCCTCTGAGTCTGATTGAATAGGAGTGCTCAAAGACTGTAAGAAGGGAGTCCATGTACTAAAAACAATGGACAATGATGATGAACATTACAGAGTAATGAATGTGAACTTTTTGCGTCTCAGGCACATGTAATAAGTTGAAAGTTTGCATTTTGGGTTAAAACACCATCTACCATGTAAAGTTATTAAGACTTAAAATGAAGAACTTTCACCACAATGAGGAGCAACTGAAAAGTGTGCCTGTGGACAGATAGTTTAGTAAATGGGCGTTACTACTTCTTCAAATGAAGTAGCTTGGAAAATGTTTTCCCTTATTGAGCTGAGTATAGCATTTGGGAATAGAAAAGGAAAGGAGCAGTGTCACGCATTGGAATATGGTGACATAACGGGTTCCATGAAAGGAAGCTCGGCAGCAACATGAGCTCAGTGGTCATGTAATAAAGTGCACCTAAAAGGTATAGTTTGATTTATGCATTTATCTCAGTCCCTTACAGTTAGCTTTATTTTATTATTGATGACGTTTGTCTGCTGTGCTGTTATGATATATGTAAAGGGAAATAGCTTAAATAACTTCACTTATGGTAGAGGACAGAATTCTAACAGGTATTTTTTTTTCAAGCAAAATAATGCTGCTTTGTTTGAATGGGCATCCTTTAATGTGCAGCATCTGACACAGACCTCTACAACTGCTAAGATATCAGAAAAGTGAAAAACAGCATAGAACTCCAAGTGTTCTATATTTTCTAACTGGTTCCAGACTGGCATGATGTACTGTATTTTAAGTAGATGCATGAATTATTTTGCACGTATTTCACTTCATGCATTGGCAGAATAATCAATAAGTCACACTAGCATAAAGAACCAGCATTACCACAGTGTTGTGTTTTTTGTTTAGGAGCTCAGGCAAGAAAAAAAAATACCCTGTGAACATTGGACATGAACAGTGGGCATTCTTCCTCACCACCAGGCACTTTATTTTCTCTAGATTAACCAGCATAGTGATAATATGTTTTATGAGAATATTAGTTATATGTTTCTGGAGCCTACCTTGCCTTCATCCTTTTGTTTCTCAAAGTTGATGTTTTGTTTTCGACAAAGTATTATCTGCCCTCTTTGAAAACATATTTTAGTTATTTTTATATCACTCATACAGGGTTGATCAAAAATTGAGCAGCCACTGTACACTAACATTTTATACTGATGTACATGTCTTTTTCTACATATGCTGTCTTCCTGTAAAAAAAAGTACTCATGATATGTTAAAGTCAGAATTGTCATTTACTGCAAAAGTTATGTTCAAGTGAAATATATTACTTGTCTGTTTGTTGTTTGCTACTTTTGCTGTAAACCTAAATCACCAAAGTCACCTGGGGAGAATTTCAAGAATAAAAAATATTTAGTTGAAGTATGCTTTGCATTATGTGCAGTTACCATAGAAACTTTAATGGTCTCCATAAAACTTGGCTTGCCTCTGTTCAAAGGACAATATTTTTCTGCCTTTTTTATTTTAATGAAAGAGATTATGATTTTTAAAAAATGCATGCTCTTGCCTGCTTTCTTTAGTCTTGTGTATAGTTATTGCACATTTGCCCAACATCAGTCTCTTTTCCTTTTTCCCCAAGTTTGACCCATGCCTGACAGAATTAGATTTGTGAGCTCATGCTAACTAGCCCTTGATGTGGAATGTATCGTACTCTGCTGAATGAATGTTGGCTGCAAGATACTATCTTAACTTTGTACTTGCCTTTTCTAAACTTATTGGATGGTAAACCATCATCAGATTTGGTACTAAAAAGAATGAGAAGTTTTGTTTAAGGCAGGAAACACAGTACTGCCAGATAATGATATCAGTCACAGAGACTACATTTAGATATCTGGAATATTCATCTCTTAGACATTATTGTAAATTTCCTATAAAATTAATGCAGTGTTCACCCTAGCATGCCCATTGAGGGTGTATTGGCTCTGATAATGTAGTGCAGAGGATTAAAGATGCTTGCTTGTCTTTCGGCTTTTCCCGGGTAGGGGTCGCCACAGCGGAACTCCGGTCCGCTGATTGGCAGTAGATTTTCACGAATGCCAAGGTGCCAGCTCGATGTTCAACCTTCACCGAAGGCACGCCCATTTACGCATGTCTTTCGAACGTCACTCAACCACGGGGAAGACATGCAGACTCCACACAAAAGGCACTCCCCGCACTCCAGCCGAGAATCGAATGGGAGAACCTCTTGCTGTGAGGCAACAACGCATACGCTGCACCACTGCGGATACAGTGCAGAGGATTAAAGATATGTAGTATTAATTGGCTTCATTTTGTAATTGTCATTTTGAGTCTTGCAGTATCTATTTCTAAGAACACTTGTATTTTGCCATGTGCTAATTTGTTATAGTAAACTGTCATGCAGTATTTAATGTGTTGTACCCTGCTTGGGAGCAAGGCTTAATGTTGAAACATTAGTGATCTGCACCAAGTGTGATCGCTAGTGTGTGACCTGCTGGTTTTCATCAGCAGCATCAGTTGCCAGTCAATAGGGGATTCTCCTTATCCCATGATGATTTGACTGTGGAGTCGGTATATGTAAGCAACAGGGATGTATCGGATGTATCTTGCACAAACCCTCCAGATCAGATGTAAAAAAAAAACATTTTGTGTGAACATTTTTCCTAAATGCTGTTTACATTCTGGAGAACACTCATATGATTGGCATTGTATGAGATGATCATGCAGGAGTTTTCAGAGCTGCCCAGTGCTAAGCAACCCTTCTACTGATCAAGACTGTTTTACTTCAGATTTCACTAACTACCAGCATAGAAACACCTAGGATAAGTACATTTGCATTCTTACTGAGTTACTGAGACAGCTCTGCACATATTTTTTGACATTTGCTGTGATCTAAGTTAGAATTGCTTTGGTTTAAACTCTTGTGAGAGTAGAAGAAGAATGTAGCGATTTCTATGCATCTGACTGTTTGCAGAACCTTGAATTGTTCTATTTTGGTATTGGCCAGTGAGCTCGCTTGAATTTCTTGTATTTCTCTCTTATTATTATATGTTTCCTGCTTTTTCTCAATCAGTCATAGATGCAACGATGGCTCTGGGTAATTATAGACCTTTAAGCTTGGCAAGCCTTATCTATAAAGCTATACAGGTGATCTTTATGGAATTAATGAATAGAGAGATAAGTGATCTATAGAGTCTCAACCCAACCTAGTTCAGATACGTCAATGACGGGACCTTCCATCTTAACCTGGTTGACTTCTTCAAAAAGGTCACTAAGGCAGTGGTGAGGGCAGATAGTGAACATTGCATATCTGGACCTTGCAAAGGCATTCAACATCATCTCACACTCAGGCATCACAGATAAACCCTCCCAACTAAATGGATAGCAAACTGGCTAACAGAATACAGGGATTAAGGGTGGGTGTTTACATCCTGCAAAAGACCTGCCACTGTCAGAGTACTCCAGGGTTTAGTCCTAGGGCCACTTCTCTTTAGCCTTTATTTCTCGGAAGTCAAAGGTAATGTTAAGGATTTTTAGCCAATCATGGTTGCAGATGACTACAAGTGTATTGCCATCATAAACTCCCTGTAGAACACCAGGAACTTATAAGAGGGGCTGTCCCAAACAGAGTTCGAGTCAACACCGTGGACTAAAACTAAATGCCAAGAAATGTAATGGGGATCCATGTATTACCCCAGCATTTACTTGTTTGGCCCATCTTTGGAGATTCATATTGCAAAATATAAGGGTGATTAATTAACATGGGAATACAGGGATAGGCTTCTTAAGATCTTCATAGATAAATAGCCTAGTAAGTACCTGTGAATCTATGAACATTAGTCAGGAAGCAGTCAAGTATATTTCATATAATGCTTTCTCTGTTATGTCATGCATATTTGGGAGTCATTGTTTCTCCTAACCACTGTCTTTGCTCTTACTACTGCTAACATTCAATTAATTTGCAGTTTCACTGTATCTCTTCTAAAATGGCTTTGGAGTCCATTCAGACAACTAGTTCCATTCTATGTTTAGTTATTTGTTAATGGATATACAGGCTGGCCCACCTTTTAGATTGATGACATGTTAGACATGGGTAAAATATGGTATAGGGATTTAATTACAAAGCTGAGTCAATAAAAGCCAAGTATGCAGACTAAAATACCAGGTATGTAACCATACAACAGTAGCTTAGGTGTATGAAAACAGACATCAACCCATAACTTAAAGTATACGTGCATGAAAGATAGTCATTGGTTTGTACCAAACGTACTACTAACTTGCAAGCTTTTAAGACCTGTAATTGTAACTGACAAGTTTAAAAATAAGATATGTATAAAAGTGATTAATAATTTAGTCCATTATCTTTGGTCCCCCTCAATATTCCTCCAGTGAGTCCTGACAAGGGAACTTTTGCTACTCTCCGGCTCACTCCACTCCCCTACCATACCACCCATTCCCACCCACCCCAAACTCCTGACCTTTATACCTAAGTAGCCACTCCCCTAAACCTCTCTCTCACACCAACCTCATTTCTATATATCCACTCCTCTTCTCACTCTCTTCAGTCCACATCATCATCTGCCTTCACTCCATATTATCTTACTCACACAATACCCAAATTGTACAGTCTCTTCAGGCTAATACCCCCTTCCTAATCCCCCCACTCTAACCACAAACTACATGAAGTATAGCCACACCTAAATCTGTGTACACTCCTGTAAAGATATCTAGTAAAACTTCACAACAATACATCAACATTTTGAGCAAAATGTGGCTTTACATTAATAATAAGCCTTGCCATTACCTCACACATAACCTCCTACCACTACATTAGCAAGTCTAAATTTTAGACTAAATGCCCTACCTATTCACAAGACAAACGAGCCTTTTTAGTAATAGCTCCTTTTGTGTACAACATCTCAATTCTTGACCATGCCACATTCAAAGTAATCCCCAAATGATCTAAACAACCACATTTCCTCAAAATATAATGCATCTATAATCAAATGCCTAAAAACTATAATCCAAATAGCATCTTGAGTCTCATACTTTTAGTGAAGACGTGCACCCAAACCCTGGCCTTACAAACAATAACAACCCCCTGCTACCAGACAACATTCTAACCTCCCCTAGGAAATCAACAGATCTCCGTATACTCAACATAAACATAAGGAGCATACTGAACAAAATTGCAGAGCTGCACGCCACCCTGACCCTTTACTCCCCGACATAGTCCTTCTCACAGAAACCTGGTTAAAACCAATAAACAATAATAATGACATTGTTCCACTTGGTTACAATGTTGTTAGACAAGACAGAATATCCAAAATACCAGCAAAACAAAACAGTGAGCACAATGTCCAAAACAACTCCAGCAATTCACAAAACAAATACATTGCAGCCAGCAGGACTGGAATGACTTCAAATCTGAAATCAGTCCAACTTTTATTAAAACATGAATTCTGATGAGGTCCTAGTGGATGGGGATGAAAGTGCTAAATCTGTTATAAATCTGTTTTAATTTCTTAATAAAAGTTGGATTTATTTTAAATTTAAAGTTATTCTGGTCCTGCTGGCTGCAGTGTATTCATTTTGTGAATTGTTTGAATATCCAAAATAGGCAGATGCATTGCTGTCCTCTTCAAAAACAACCTGACTATCGAATTGTTAACCAACGAACAACCCAAGTTAAGTAATGCAGAAACTAAAAAAAAACACTTACATATAATTGGTACCTCTATAGCCCCCGGCAATAATATTAACACAGTAGAATTTTTTCTAGACTGGACATCCCAAAAATTTCCCCAAGAAACAATCATACTAGGTGACATTAATATTGACTAGTCCTCCTGAACTCGCTGCACCCCACTAACCACATTAACCTACACTGTGTTGCTCAACTAATCAAAACCACAGCACGGGTAGATAAAGCATCAAAAAAGGAGTCCATCCTAGACTGGATCCTTAGTAACAGACCATCTCAATACTACCTCTCAGCGTCCCTCCCACACACCCTCAGCGACCACCTTCCCAACTTTTGTAATTAGACACCAAGTGAATCCATTAAAATCCTTCACCTTCCAACACATCCATATACAAAGAATTTCAAAACCCACAACTTCATATCTGCACTTAATCAATGCAACTGGAGACCACTCTCATCACTCTCCCTGGAAAGTGCCGTAGACTACTTGAATAACACTTTCCTAAACATTGTAAATCATCTTGCCCCTATCAGAACTGCCGGAACTAAATCTAGCTATGCCCCTGGCTGACCCGAGATACTATCTTCTACTAAAACAAAGAGATAAATCACAGGACTCGTGACATCAAAATAAATTTCAAACTAATAGACAGGCATATCAGGAACTAAGAAACAAAGCCAAAAAACAAATTAGGACAGACAAGAGGAACCACTATATAGGCATTCAAACCAAACACAAGAATAACCCACAAAAATTCTGGGCTGCCATTAATAAAATCCTACAGCCAGGAAAAACAGTAATCCACTCCCTAACATTGATACCACCACCAATAATATTGCCACCCATTTCAACAAACACTTCACCAAATCCATCCTAGTCCTATCCAGTAATAGGTTTGGCTGTGAAGTGGGAGAACTATGTTCCATACCAGCAGACAAAAACCTCTTCTCTTTACAGCCTGTCCCAATTAGCATAATATATAAATACCTAAATAGACTTAAACCCACAACCCTGACAAATTACCTGCAGAATATCTAAAGACTGCAACCAAAGTCATCTCTTACCCAGTCTCCATGCTCATTAACCGCTCTTTATCGGAACAACACATTCCTTCTCTGTGGAAAATTTTGCATATAATACCACTCCACAAAGGAAGTAACTCTGTGGAACTATCTAATTACCATCCAATTGCCATTCTATCCCCTTATCTAAAATCCTCAAAAAATGTATACATTCCCAAATAATGCACTATCTACTCATTAATAAACTGCTAAACAACACCCAGCCATGGATTCTGCCCCAGTCACAGTATTACCACAGCCCCTATTAGCTTTACCAACACAGTAAACCAACACTGAAACAATAGTAACCTAGTATCCACTGTATTCCTAGATTTCTCCAAGGCCTTTGACACTGTCTCCCATCCCAAACTTCTTTCTGCTCTGTCCAGTCTTGATCTCAGCCACTCAACACTGGCATAATTTCAAGGCTATCAAACCAAATCGCCAACAAGCAGTAAAAATAACAAAACTCCTTACCTCCTGTCCTACCTGTCACCCTAGGAGTCACCCAAGGATCCATTCTTGGACCTCTTCTTTTCAACATATTCACCAACCAACTCCACAAAACTAAACAGCATGCCACTCTAGTCCAATACACCAATGATTCCATTCTAATCTGCTCCTCCCCATCACTCCCTCAAGCTCAGGAATTTACACGGGTCCTTTACCACTGTTGAAACCTGGTTAGCCAGCTCTCAACTAGCATTTAACCCCGATAAAACACAGCTAATGAAATTCTATCCCACATTGCACACGCAGTAAAGAAAGTCCATAGAAAACTTGGAACCTTATATAGATGTAAAAAGTACCTCACCAATGACAGTAAAGTCACCATCTCAAGAACCCACCTACTATCCACATTTCTCTATGCCTCCCCCATACTTTTCAGCCTAAACAAAGCAGACTTTAACAAACTAAACACCTGCTACAATAAAATAGCTAGGTTTGCTACTGACTCTCACCCTTCAGGACACCTCACTGCATAGCAATCAAGCAACTATCCTGGCTAGAATTACCCAACCTGCTCACATATAACCAGCTTACAATAGCCCACCAAATTCTATATTATCCCGATAGAGTTCCAGCTTTTCAAGGTCTACTTAATATCTCCTCTAACAAATGCCTATTAAGATCTACCAATAAAGCACTGGCTGGCATAAGCAAAAGCAACAATAGCTCTGGGGACTCCTTGTTTTCCATTTCATAGGTTCATAGGTTCATAGGTTCATACTAGGCTATCTGCCCGAGGGCATTTACAAGCCTAGCCCATAGTTTTGTGGCTTACGCCACCCCTTTAGTATGGGGAACTATACCCATTATTTTGCTGTGCCTCTGTCGAGCAGTGACACTGAGGTAATCCCTGGGGTATATCTGTGATCTCCCATCCATTGGTCAAGATTTCTCTTGAACAAGGCCAGCGAGGTGCTCTGCCTCACATATACTGGGATTTTGTTCCACAGCATAGGGAGTCTTTGGGTGATGAATCTATCCCTCCAGCACGTCCTATTAATAGCCGTGTCGAGGTTTAAGTCACCCGCCCTTGTGGCTCTGACGGATCTAGATTTTTTGAGGTGAAGCATATTCATCAAATCTGGGTTTGACATGGCCTTGTATGTCAGGCACAGGTCACCTCTGAGCAAGCGGTAAGCGACTGAATAGAGCTGAAGTTCTTTCAGTCGGGCAGCATAGGACAGATTTTTGAGACCCTTTATCCTTTTGGTGAGGAACTTTTGTGGCCTCTCCAGCTGCTGCAAGTGTCGGGTCAGATACATTCTGAATGGGGCATTGTACTCAATCACTGGTCTGATGAGTGATGAGTATAGGGAAACTATGACCTCCCTTGATCTAGATGTGAATCCCTTCATGATAAGGTGGGCAATGTAGAAGGTCTTCCTAACTACTTTAGCTACATGGGTGTCGAATGACAGGCTACTGTCAACCTGGGTCCCCAGGTCCCTGATAACTTCTTCTGTGCTCAGTGGATTGCCACCTATATGGTAGCTAGGGGTAACCTTGTTTTTCCCGAAGAGTATGACTATGCATTTTTTGGCATTTAACTTTAGGCCATGGCTCTGGCACCAGTTATCCATTTCTGTGAGACCCTTCTGAAGGATATCTTTGTCAGATGTGTTTTCGACTACGGCGCCCAGTTTGCAGTCATCTGCAAACTTTGTCAGCCATAACCCTCCTGTGTTTGCTTGTACTTCGGAAAAGTATTTCTGTTGCAAAAGCATGCAATACCATCCCCGTAGATATTAGGACCACTGAAAAGAAAAATTATTTCAAAAAACTCCTCCGGTCCCATTTACATAGTTCTTGGTTATGTAATTGTTCTGACCCTGGGTAGCTTCACTTAATTAGATCATATCATACTTTAACCTTCTATGAAAGCTTGCAAGAACTCCTTTCTATACTCTTAATCAATCAATGTGTACTTACTGTACTAGCCAGTGATGAATGTAACCAAATGACTGAACAAATGTCCTTTCAACTCTATTGTAACACACTGTACTCTTATAGTATATTTACTTTTTGCTACTTTCTTGGCCTTGAAACTGTAAATTGTTATCTTTTTCACTCTGTACTGTACTTTATTAACATGTGTATTGTATTTACTATAATATTCTTTGTGGCATTTCTCTCCCTGGGCCTCTGCTGAAAATGGGATACATGCCCAGTCAGACTTTCCCGGTAAATGAATGTAAAATGAATACATTTTAGCTTTGATGGAAGGGATGTATAAACTTGTTCTTATCTCCTCATTTAATTTCTGTAGGAAGCAAGTTCCACTTCACTGAGGTAATTTTACTCCCTCTCCCACTTGCCTAGGTCTATGTTGGCTAGGCTAGGGGCCATAGCGCATCTACTTTATATGGTCGACTTTTCACAAAGTCGACTTTCATATGGCCGAGACCATACGATCAACTTTTGAAAAGCTGACCATGGGGAACCGCTATCTCCATACAGTGTGGAATGGGAAAATTTCTCTCTTCCCCACTGTAGTGTGATCTCTGAGTTGGTATATTTAAGTTATGGTGGGGGGGGTGGAGCCCCCCACGGGGGGGCAGGGGGGCTTGCCCCCCATGCTAACAGTTTTAAGGTAAGTGTTCGTTGTGTTTTTTGTGTTTATTTTACATGGTCGGCTTTCCGAAAGTCGATCATGTGGTCTCGGCCATATGAAAGTCGACTTTGTGAAAAGTCGACCATGTAAAGTAGACCTGCCATAGCTGCTCCCATGGGCATACCAGTCTTTTGTTTATAGTAATTTCCATTAAACATAAAAAAGTTGTAGCTAAGGACCATATCTAAAAGTCTACCCATTCTTTCATGTTATGCTGGTGTGCCATTGTTGTTTTTCCTGTACAAATTGATCACTGTTTCAATATAATAATTATCTGGAAGAACAGTATATAATGATTCAACATGTATTGTTAATAACATGCTGTCAACATCAATTGTAATGTGTTTTATTTTCCTTAAAGAATCATTAGAGTCTTATGTGTGAAATGTTCTTTTCAGCCGGAGATTGTAACAAAAAGTTCTGGTAGATGGCAGCAGCTTCAATCAGTGGACCCCCCCCCCCCCCCACACACACACACACTTACAACCACCGGCCTGTAAGAAGGGTTTTCTCTATTTTTATGTGGCTTAGGGATGCCAAAGAATTTTGGTCAAGTGTGGGGAGGTGTCTGCAGGTAGTCAAACAAGTTATCTGTTAACAAACCATCATAATAAAGTAACAGTAAGTACAATAGTCTGCCGTTTTCCATGTTAAAGTCCCAATGGTATTGTTACTGATACCAGCAGCTATAACCAGAGGATGGAAGAAATGATGAGTGACACTAACTATTATGAATATTTAACTTTAGAAAATATTAAGGCATTATACACCAACTGGAACACAGCCTTGATTTAATTTTATGATTATGGTTTTTAAGAGATAACTTGTTTGACTGTCTACAAACACCATACCCCACTTGCCTAAATCCTTTAGAATCCCTAAGCCAAATAAAAATAGATGAAACCCTACTTACAGGCCAGTGCTTGCAAGCAGAGCCGGGGGGGGGGGGGTTGTCTAACTGAAGCTGCTGCCATCTACCTGGACTTTTTGTTACAACCTCTTTCTGAGAAGAACATTTCACACATAAAAGACTAATGATTTTTAAGGAAAATAAAAAACATTACAAATAATGCTGATAGTATTTTATTGGGCGGCGCAGTAGTTAACGTCGCCTCACTGCAAGAGATTCTCCTGTTTGATTCTTGGCTGGGGTGCCTTCTGTGTGGAGTATGCATGTCCTTCCTGTGTTCACGTGGGTTTCCTCCGGGTACTCCGATTTCCTCCCACATTCCAAAGACATGCATCTGGAAAATTTGTCTCCGGGCCTCCTCTGAAAATAGGCTCTGTTCCTAGTCGCAGTTTCCTGGTCAACAAATGTTAAATAAATAAATCAATTATTAACAGTAGATGTTGAATCATTGTATACTGTACTTCCACACTAATTATTGTATTGAAACAGTGATAGATTCATACAGGAAAAACACCAATGGCACCCCAGTACAACATGAACGAACAGGTAAACCTTTAGATATGGGGCTTAGCTACAATTTTTATGTTTAATGGAAATTACTATAAACAAAATATTAGTATAGCCATGGGGACAGCTATGGCCCCCTAGCCTAGCCAATGTTGCCCTAGGCAAGTAGGAGGAGAATTATGTTTTTCATAACAGAGAATACATGCAACATATCACTGTGTAGCCGCACTTTATTGATGATATCTTTATTGTGTGGAAAGGAGACAGTGCTAAATGTGAAGATTTTATCAACTATCTGAATCAAAGCACCAGCTTCCTGCATTTCACCTCTTTCCACAGTCTCACCTTGACAGTCTTCTTAGATATGCAAATTACTAGAGACTTGGATCAAGGTAAAAAGACACATCTTTACAGAAAACCTAATAGAGTAAACCTCCTGTTACATAATAAGTGTCTCCATCCCACCAGGACAAAGTGTAACGTTGCTAAGTCCCAGGGCTACAGGTTGGCCAGGATCACCACGAAAATGGAACCCTTCCTTAAGAACCTAAATGATCCTGAAAATGATTTTTTGGTCAGGGAATATGAAAGCAATATGTTAAGAAGCATTCTGGAATGTATAATTGAACTACAAAGTACACATTTGCCAGCATTAAACACTCCCTATAGGGCGATTTTAAAGAAATCTATGGACAACAACTCTAAAGACAGTTGTATTTTGACTTTTACTGTTGACTATTACAGCATTATTAATATTATTAGAGATAACGTGGCCATAATTACTGAAAGCTCAAATCGAATGGACATCCTTAGAGAAGTTCCTTCCTTTGTGTATAGCAAAGCCAGAAACATCAGGAGTTGGGTTGAACATAGGCCCAGATCATTGGATTCATGGACTAATAAGTGTGGAGCCAACTGTGTGTTTTTTTCAACACAGAGTCTGCATGTCCTCCCCGCGGTTGGGTAGCGTTCAAAAGACATGCATGCGTAAATAGCCGTGCCTTCATTGAAGGTTGAGCGTCAAGCTGGCACCTCGCCGTTTCATAAAAATCTACTGCCAATCATTAGTGGACCGGAGTTCTGCTATGGTGACCCCTTACCAGGAAAAGCTGAAAGACAAACAACAACAACAACAGGAGGGACAGGCAAAAACAAAACCACTGCACCAGATAAAGTCCAGACCAGGCTCCAAAAATATAATGCAAGAAATCCAAGCAGGAAAAAGACATGCATGGCATAAAACCAAATGATTTATTTAGTAAACAAACATGTAAGCACTTTTGCATAGTACTGCTACGCTTCATCAGATAAAATTCTGTCACAAGCCTAAACATTTTAAACACTGTTAAACCAATCACTGCTGGCAACCTTTTTACCTCCAATTAAATAATTAGTGGAAACCAACTGATTTTAAATAACTTAACACTTTAGCAAAATAAGTACATTTTTAGTATGTTCCAATCACAAGTTATATAATAGATTTCAGATATAATAAATAAGGCATATATTGCAGATATCTAAACAGTATAATATGCATCATATATAAACCATCTCATCATGCTGTTGCAAATATACACTGATGTTTTGGAAAATGTAATGCAGAATTGCATCAACAAAGGCTGAAACAGTCCTGCCATCCACACAGTTAACTAAATATACACCTTATATGAAATTACAATAAAAAACTGGAACTGCTACATGGATGCTCATCAATCTGCTAAGATGTTCAAAAAACAAACACTCAAACAAACATAAAATATATATAAAAATATATATAAACAAAACTAAACATCATAGCTAAATGATATGTGTGTATGCAACAGTAAAAACAGAAAATATATATATAAATAATTAATGTATGAGAAGTATGTACATATATATGTGCAGACACACCTATAACTAGTATAAAAAGATGTATATCTAACAGCCAAGGCAAAGAGAGTGTATTAAAAAAGGAGGGGGGGGGGTTAGCAAATGTAACTAATCCTTCTGTCCCTTAAAAAATAGTTTGAGTGGCAAAGCTTTGTTTAAGCCCATGCCCTTATCGGCTTGTAGCAAAACAATCCATTTTTGTTCAATCTTTTCAAGTGCGTTTCTATTATTCCCCAACCTTATAGTGCTTGGCAAGATCTCTGTGATGAAAAATACAAATCTATGGATGGTACCTTCTTCAACAATATGTTTGGCGACAGCACTTCTGGTGTCTGCAATGTTGCTGTAATATATATGTTCCCTAATCCTATCCCTCAATGGTCTAGTAGTCATGCCAACATAGAACTTAAAACATTGAACACATTGGGCTAAATATATAGCATTAGCAGTTGAACAATCAGCATAATGCCTAAAAATATATTCTTTATTTGTATCAGGATTATAAAAGCATTCTTATTGACAATATACTTGCAAAAATGGCAATGTCTACAACCAAATGCTCCTTGTCTTTTAGAAATAGTTTTGCTGGTTACCATGCCAGTTCTGTAGCAAAGCCTACATTTTACTGATTTCAAATTTTTATAAATAACTTTTGGATATGTCCCCACAACTTGCTCTATTCCACTATTTGCTGTTAGGACATGCCAATTGTTATGTATAATATCCATAACTTTCTTATTTTATTTTACATTTGTTTACCAGGGAAGTCCAACTGGCCACATGTCCATTTTCAACGGAGGCCGGGGAGAATAGCTCCACATGAAACAAAAAAAACAAACAGAGGTAACATATATTGATGGTTACATTTTACAAATAGGTAGTTTACATAGAGTTAGTATTAGTCATTCTGGTTAGCATCTTTGTAAGGTCAGATTGTAAACAGTCTACATTTGTACACAGTCTACATTTGCAGTTAATACATTAGTTTAAGAATCATAACATTAAAACACATTTACGTATGAATAAGCAGTACAGAAACATAGAGTTCTGCTACATAATATATTTGCAAGGTCAGGTTGTACATAGACTACATTTGTACACACACTAAATTTGTGGTTACTACCTTAGTTTAGAATCATAACATTGGAACACATGTAACATATGAATGAGCAGTACAGCAACATAGTGTTTTACTATACAATGTCTTTCCTAGGGAGTAGCTGAAGAGAATAAGTGTTAAGATTAATTATGAATGCCCTCAGCATAGCCGGCCTTAGGCATAGGCCAACTAGGCAGCTGCCTAGGGCGCCAGTCTAGCAGGGGCACTTTTCCAGTATTCATTTGAAGTAGGTAAACCAGGTTGGGGGCACCAGGTAGTGCGGTGGGGGGCGCCGTGGAGCCCTTTTGCCTAGGGCACCAGTTGACTTAGGGCCACTCCTGGCCCTCAGGTTTTAAATTCAGAAGTTTGAATGGTGTTAGTATGGTAGGGCCTATATGTTAGATAGGGCTAGTGGTTATGGTTAGTTCAGATCAGGCTAGTGGTGATAAGTTATTGTCAGAGGTATAAGGCAGACATAATCTACTTTTTTTTTTTTTTTTGCGATAACAGTCCATCCTGTTAACCAGTGGCATATTCCTTTCTGAAAAATAAGGTTTACCTCTACCTTCCCTTTCCCTGTGGGCCATTTGTAAATGTTCATCACATTCAGCCTCAGTATATCCTCTAACCCTAAACGCTTTCTTTAATAAGGCTACTTGCTGGAACTTTGTACTGTCTTTGGTGGTAATTCTAAAAGTACATAGAGCTTGTCCTTTCAAAATATTTTTCAATACATACGTAGGATGCATACTAGAAAGTGATAAAAGGTTTTTCTTCCTACATTCTTTCCTATATACCTGAGTGTGCAGAACATGCCCTTCTCTTATTAGCATGACATCTAAAAAATCAGTCTCATAAAGAGATGTACATGTAGTAAACTTCAAGAAAGAGGTACTCTCATTTAAAAAAGAAGGAAACTGCTCAAATAGTTCTGTGGGACCTCTCCATATAAAAAATATATCATCCACAAAACGATGATAATGTAACAAATTTCTACTATAAGTAACATTATTTAACAACACAGTATCTTCCCATTGTGCCATTACAATGTTGGCATAGAAGTTGTGACATGGTGTGCCCATGGCCACTCCATATTGTTGAATGTAAAATTTCCCTTCAAACACAAATACATTATTGGTAAGCACCAATTCCATCAACATACATATATTCTGTATGCACCCATTGCCAAAATCACTATGACTTCGCAAGAAATCTCTCATGTATTGGATGCCTACATCATTTGGTATGCATGTAAATAATGAACATCCATCCATAGTAACTAACATATCTGTAGCACACAATGGCACCTTCTGTAACTTATCATGTAACATGGTAAGAAAATGCCATGAGTCTTTTAAAATAGTGGATGATTCATTAATAAAAGATATAGAGGTTTTTCTAAATAAAGGGATATGGGCTATGTGGCCCAACCCCGCCCTGCCACAATTGGCCTACAGGGTGCTTCAGATAAAGATTTATGGATTTTAGGCAAGCCCTTTATAAGGGGAATTAAAGGTTTCTCAACAATATAAAAGTCATATAACCCCTTACTAATATATCTGGAAGACAAACATTCAAATAACTCACAGTAAATATTATTTATAAGTTTTTTGGTATGCACACATTTAGCAGACCATTACCTTGTTGACGTGCTAAATGTCGAAAGCAGTGCAGCAGGTTCTTAAATGTTCAAACCAGAGATTGTCAAAACACAAAATATCCCCCCTTTTTGACCCATGGTAGCACTTTAGTTGGTAGAACGGCCGGAAATGTTGAATTCGATGTTTCGTATGACATTCCAACCATTCGCCAATTACAAATTCGACATTCAGGTTCAGAAAAACTGATGTTTGGAGGTAGTTACTTTGACTAAATACATGTATTCCAAGTTTTTGTATCTCTGTAAGATTAAGTCTGTAAGTACTACTATCTGACAACATTAAGGTCATATTTTTTATATAATCTTTACAGGTGAGAATCACTGTAGCTCCCCCTTTATCAGATGGAGAAATAGTAATGTCCTCATTAGCTTGTAACTCCTATAGAGCAGGGCCACTGGGAAAGGGAAAGTAGAGGTAGACCTTATTTTTCAGAAAGGAATATGCCACTGGTTAACAGGATGGATGGTTATCGCAAAAAAGAATTTAGGTTAGGTCTACCTTATACCTCTGACAATAAGAAAGTTATGGATATTATACGTAAGAATTGCCATGTCCTAATAGCAAATAGTGGGATAGAGCAAGTTGTGGAGACATATTCAAATGTTGCTTATAAAAATTTGAAGTAATTAAAACGTAGGTTTTGGCATAGAACTGGCATGGTAACCAGCAAAACTATTTCTAAGAGACAAGGAACATTTGGTTGTAGGTATTGCCATTTTTGCAAATATATTGCCAATAAGAAAGTTTTTATACATCCTGATACAAATAAAGAATATATTTTTAGGCATTATGCTGATTGTTCAACTGTTAATGTTATATATTTAGCCCAATGTGTTCAATGTTTTAATTTCTATGTTGGCATGACTACTAGTCCATTGAGGGATAGGATTAGGGAACATATATATTACAGCAACATTGGAGACAGCATAAGTGCTATCGCCAAACATATTGTTGGAGAATGTACCATCCATAGATTTGTATTTTTCATCATAGAGATCTTGCCAAGCACTATATGGTTGGGGGATAATAGGAACACACTTGAAAAGACTGAGCAAAAATGGATTGTTTTGCTATAAGCTGACAAGGGCAAGGGTTTAAATGAAGCTTTGTCACTCAAACCCATTTTAAGGAACAGAAGGCTTAGATACATTTGCTAACCTTGCCCCCCCCCCTTTTTTAATAAACTCTCTTTGCCTTGGCTGTTAGATATACATCTTCTTATAGTAGTTATAGGTGTGTCTGCTAATATATATGTACGTACTCCTCATAGATTATTTATTTATTTTATTTATATATATTTTTTCTGTTTTTACTGTTACATACATATATTTTTATGTTAGTATTTAACTATGCTGTTTAGTTTTGTTTATTTTTTTGTATATAGTTTATGTGTTGTTTTTTGAACATCTTAGCAGACTGATGAGTGTTCATGTAGCAGTTCTAGTTTTTTATTGTAATTTCATATAAGGTTTATATTTAGTTAACTGTGGGGATGGCAGATCTGCATTAAATTTTCCAAAACATCAGTATATTTGCAACAGCATGATGAGATGGTTTATATATGCTGCATATTATACTGTTTAGATATCTGCAATATATGCCTTATTTATTATATATAAAATCTTATTATATAAGTTGTGGTTGGAACATACTAAAAATGTACTTATTTTGCTAAAGTGTTAGGTTACTTTAAATCACTTGGTTTCCACTAATTATTTAATTGAAATCCACTAATTATTTAATTGAAGGGGAAAAGGTTGCTAGCAGTGATTGGTTTAACAGTGGTTAGGCTTGTGATAGAATTTTATGTCCAATGAAGCATAGGAGTACTACGCGAAAGTGCTTACATGTCTTTTACAAAATAAATCATTTGGTTTTATGCCATGTATGTCCTTTGCCTGCTTGAATTTCTTACATACTGGAGAGAGACATGTTTTTCTGCCTTTTTTTTTTTAAAGAAACTGATTAAAACCAATGTGGGTGGTTTACAGGGCAGGCTGCAATGACTGTGAAGCATTTTTGTGGGAAAAATGCTCAACAGATATAAAAAAACAATGTGGGTGGAAATGCTCAACAGACATAAAAGAAGCATTTCTGGCCATCTTTCCAAAATTAGAGCCAAGTGCAAGAATAATGCACTGGCTCAGAACCTGGAGCTTCACAAACAACACACTGGCTTTAAATTTCAGATTATTGATCGTGTGGACCTTTTGGAACTTGGGGGAGATATCCATAATCTTTTATGAAAAAGTGAACTACTGTGGCAGCTGAAAATGAACTTTTTTAGAAAACCAGGGCTTAATTATTATTGCCCCGTAATATACATACTGGAACTCAGAAAACTGCCTCACTGTTTAAAAGACTATTAAAAGTTTGATATGGGACTGATTAATGTTGACATTACAGGGTCTGTATTATATATTCAAAGCTTCAAAATTTCGAACCTCATATGTACGGCAACATACGAGTGAAACTTGAAACCTGGAATATATAATAAAGTAAAAAGAAAAAAAAACTTACCTTAATGCTCTGAGCAAGGGGGCAAGCCCCCCCCCCTGCAGCCCCTACACCCCCTATTTAAATATACCAACTCCAAGACCGCACTTCCGTGCAGAAAAGGGAAATTGTCCCATTCTGTGCGTACAGAGTCATTGCCTTTCACCTTCGAACTTTTCAAAGTTCGATCATATGGTGTCGACCATATGACATTCGAACTTTGAAACGTTCGGCAATTTAATAGGGACTCGACATTGCACACTAATATTATACATGCTAATATTGTTATAAACAAATATCAAACATTGTAAATATTTTAAAGTGAAAATAACTGACATTGGTACTGTTTTCTGATACTTTTTCTCATTTAAACTAAGTGCTTTTTTAGGTGTCACACTTAATAGATCCACAGGTCCTTAATGCTTTATTTCTAATATTTTTCATTGTATTCCCACCTTAGCAATTATAGCTATGGTTTTCAGCCTACTTAGGTATGCACTTGTAGATTTACGCACGTTTATTTATATTATGATATGTTTTTACACACAAACCTGATGAAGTATTTATTTGGTATGAAAGTGATCTTTGTTAAAAGTGTTTCAGTTTATAAGTTACTAATATTTATTCTGATAGATGTTTAGTGGTAGATCTTTTTGTTACTTAGTCATTTTGTTAATGAGTTGGTTTCGTAATTAATACAGTTTGGATTTGTAGGTTAGCCTGTTCTTATATTATAGTATACATTTTAATGTGTCTCTGGCTTTTACGTTTAAGTTCTAAGGTAGGGCACTCTCAGTTTACACTATGGTGTTAAGAGGGAAGGGGGACTTGGTTAAAGCAATGAGTTTTAATGCTTTTATTGATCTTAACAAAGCCACCCTCTGTAACCACTCCCTTGCTCCAAATAACCTGATTATTTATAAATTAATGAATGTCTTTAATACCTTTCATTATACTCAACTAGGATTACTTGTTTGTGTGTTTCAATAAAGGCTATTCCATTTTTAACTCAACTGTGGGCTACCTACTATTTTATTATTTTGTAGTACATATTTTAAAGTTTGAATTTTATTAGTGCAGTAGGTGCATAACATATTTCAAGGAGTGAACTTCACACCCTCCATACTGCGAAGTTTCTGCTTGGTTTGTTCCAAACCCCCAAAACGTCTTTCTGCAGGTTGGCTTGAATTCTTGCACTTGTTTTGCTACATTAGTTTGTCATAATATATGGTTAGATTTAACTGGGCATATGAATGCCAGTTCACTAACAGAATGTTAGAACAATAATATGAACAGGGCTGGTGTTAGCATATTGGGGGCTCCCAGCGAATGTCAAATTTGGGGACCCCTAGGCACATCTAGTCTAGTTATCACTGTCATCCATCCTAAGCAATCTTTTAGTTCATACTGCAAACTTTTAGGAGTAGTACAAACGGACTGACCTGTAGCTACAATACTCTTACATTACAACAGGCCTATGTACAACAAGATGTTGACCAATCTCACAGAGAGACATTTACAGTTTCTGGCATTTAGTTGCAACAGTGGTGCATTACAAAAACTTTTTGTACAGGCCTGGACTTAGGTGAAATGATGCCGTAGGCCAACTTATCAGCTCTCCCCCCACCACACACACACACAAATGCACACATACACACACACACACACACACACACACACACACACACACACACACACACACACACACACACACACACACACACACACACACACACACACCCTCAAGTCCTTCCATCTGTTTCCTCCTATCTTGGGCTCCTCACACCATATACATTACTTTGTATCTTCATTTTCGTATATTTTTCTTACTCTTCAGTTTTTTCAGAAAGCTATAACAGTCTTTCTGCTCTGAAGTGCATTTAAACATTTTTTTTTCTTTCTACACAACCTTTTCATTCAGTGATGGCTTGAACAGAAATTGTAATTAAGGAAAAAATGCATTATTGTTCAGCTTTTAGTTTTCTTTGCATCCTTTCAACATTCCTGACCAAGCCAGCGCAGTAATAACCATTTAGGAAATAACTCAAATAAGCCAGGGCCCAAGAAGCCGTAAGGTTATAGATGCTCTGGGGTGTATTTTAGAGCTTTTACCCAACATTTTAATTCAGTGGTGGCCTAAACAAAAATCATGAGTAAGAAAAAAATGTAGTCCTTTGTTATTCTTTCAAGGAAGATATAAGTCATGCCCAGTGCTTTAGTAGCTAACAATAAATTAAGAAACCAATTGTTGTGAGGATAGACAGGTCTTATATGGGAATACTGCCTGCCTCCCTAACCCCTCACAAAGACAGTCAACTGCCTATGTATTTATCTGGTGTTAGACTGTGATAAAAGCAGAGGCTCAAACTGCCACAGTCGTGTACTTTAAGTGATTACTGACATACAAATACGTAGTATACCTCTTCACTCCTAATCCCCAATAGCAGCCATCTGTATATGTGCCTGATGTGTGATTGTAAGGAAAGTGAAAAAAACTAACCATTCTGGTAAACTGTTCTATTTGCTGCTTCTAGACAATACGCTGTCTCTACACAAGCTATTGTAACCTTCTTTGTACAATTCTGTGGTCTGCGAGAAAAGTAAAAGAAACAAGGACCCCATTATCCTCAGTCCAAAAACCTTTATAAGTTTTGACTGTGATGTAAATTAAAGAAGTAATAACCATACATATCCACCCCCCCCACACACACACACACACATAATCTACAGCAGCTTTCTGTACACACACATCTGAGCAAGGCTGGTTTTAGAATGGGTACAGTTGAGAGCAGAGACCATTATCAGCTTTATACTAACAGTGTCATACCATAGCCCTGTTCAGAGTAAAGAATGTAATCAGAAAATTAATGTTTTTCTCTCCTCATTTTTCCCCAACCAGCAAGAGCTTTTGTGGGGCCCCCACACTCAAGGATGAGTAAGGGATACCCCTGTATCCATTTATATAGTCTGGGGAGACTCCTAAAATATCTAATAGTCTGAATGTTGTGTGATATATTTTGTGCCTAACTTTTAAAATACAATTACTTGTTGGCTGCATTTTTACTGATACCCAGAAGAATAATGCATGTCTCCTGGCATTACTGTGTGTGTGCACAGATAAAAATCAGTGATATTTCACACACACACACACACACACACACACACACACACACACACACACACTAGCCATAACAATACTAGTTTTATACTTATTTTAACAAATAGCAATATGTTGTGCAATACTGGTACTACCACACAAGATCAGTGACTGCTGTGTAACAGTTGTCAAACACCAGCAGGCATAAGTTGCTTTTATTTACCTTGCTAAGGAGTAATGGATAGCTGTCACTGTCTCTGATTTTACAGACCTTCCCTGATTTTGCTTATAAGCTTGTTCTGTCTTTCATAAATGTTTGGTTTGTTGGTAAATCATTCAGGATTACAGACAGTCAATAAAACCAGATATAAGAGTTTTATATTTTTTGTTGTTCATAAAGTGCAACTTGATCCAAAAAGGTGTTATTCAATTAACTTTTTTAAGTGAATTAGAGTAATATTTAAAATGTGTTCCTGATTCTGAGCCTTTATTCTGCTATTATTTTTGGCAGTGCACTGAATTCTTCAGCAAACAAGTTAAGAGTTATAGTAGCTGGTGTTCTGCTAGTATTTATAAACGTCTCTGAAAAAGAAAACAATCCCTTAGTAGATTGGAAGTATTGGGTTTTCATAAAATCCAAGGTTTGCACTGAGATCAGTCACTCTGCTCTGCTGATCTGTCTAGTGATTACCTTGTTCATGTTCATTATTAGCGTTATCTTAACATGCTTATATCACCTCCCTGTTCAGGTTAAGTTAGATAATCAGGAAATTAATATATTTCTTCCTCATTTTTCCCCAACCAGCAGCAGCTTCTGTGGGGCCCCCTCACAGTCAAGGGTGATTAAGGCCCCTTCCTGCAGCCATGGGTATTGCAGGTACCTAAAGCTGGCAGTGTTGTTAGTTTTAGTGGAGACATCTGTTGACCAGCAGGGTTTAACTAAGCCAGGGGCACTATGTCAGCCATAAAATATTTAATGGAATTGTGAAGCAAGTTATTTGATAATATTCTGTTACTATAACCAGCAATATCTTTCTTTGAGTTTTAAAGGAGATAAAAATAAGACTTATTACCCACCTGGTTTATTAAATACAGTATACTAGATTGTTGTATTAGCTTTTGTTGGTTTAACAGACATGTTATAAAATATCAAGATAAGAAAACTTGCTGTGGTTGGGGGCCTGCCCAAGAACAGGGGGTCCCTGTGACCACAGGGCTTGCTGGTGCCTAAAACCAGCTATGGATATGAACAAGATCTGACCCTTGGAGAAGACCACTTGTGAAGAAGACCATGTCATCTCACATACCGTTATTTGAGTTCCTGAATTTTCTTTTTCAGTGAGAGTCTTTAAACTGCATTAAAAACTGAAGAGGGGTAGAAATGAATAAATGATGAAGTATCTGCATACTATGAAAGCTGTTTCCTGTCTATTTGTTTCATGTCAGTAAAGGAGTTTTAGCAGCTTTATTGTATTATTTTATTAACTTATTTTATATAGTATGATTTTAGCTAGCCTTGTTTTATTGCTATTACTTTTGATCTTGAGTAATACATTTATATTGTTTCAAAAGTACATAGTTTCTGAAGTTAAAATGTTAAAATTATCAGTCCTCTGGTTGAAATGATTTCTGCAGGATTTCTTGCACATTTGTAACTGTGTTCTATGTGTTGTACATGGTATAGCCCCTTATGTCTGTTTCTCCTTATAACTATGGATGTGTAGCACTAATACTTTGTTTGGCATATGTAATTATATTTAATGTAGCTAAATAGTTTAGTAAACACTGTCTCGCTTTTCTATGGTGGCCTTAAAATGTCTTGTCACAGTTCTGAGATGACCTTAGGGATCTGGGGACCCAAGTAGATAGTAATCTCTCCTTTGATAATCACATTGCCAAAGTGGTTAGAAAATCCTTCTGTGTGGCCCACATAATCACAAAAGGGTTTGCATCCAGATCAAAAGAGGTCATTGTGCTCCTCTACTGATCACTCATCAGACCCATCATAGAGTACAACGCCCCATTTGGGATGTACCTTACAAGACACCTGCAACAGCTGGAAAGACCACAGAAGTACCTCACCAAGAGGATCACTGGCCTCAAACAGATGCCCTATGCAGTTCGAAGGAAGAAACTCCAGCTGTACTCTGTTGCATACTGCCTGCTCAGAGGTGATCTCTGCCTGACATACAAGGCCATGTCTAACCCAGAATTGATGGACATGCTCCACCTAAAGAAAACCTTATCCCCTCGAGCCACATGCTCTAGGGATCTAAACCTCACCACAACAATAAATAGGACACACTGGAGGGATAGATTCCTGTCCCAGAGACTTCCCATGCTTTAGAACAAGATTCCAATCTACATTAGGCAGAGATCCTTGCTAGCACTCTTCAAGAGAAACCTTTACGAGTGGATGGGAAACAGAAAGTTTACCCCGGGGATCAGATCAGTGGCTGTGCTGGACAGAGGCACAGGGAACTAATCTAAAGGGGCGACGAAAGCCAACACATTCTGGCTAGGCTTATAAATGCCTTTGGGCAGATAGCCTAGTACCTACCTATGAACCTAAGGCTTTTGGTGGCTCCATTGGCATGTTGTGTTTTCCTCCCAGTCCTATCACTTTTACATTATAATGTTTAAAATTAAATTATTCACAAAATGCCATATTCTCTATGTGACATCACTAAAAAGTTCACTGAACTTTACCCTTGATGATGTCATTGTAGGGCTATCACATGGGCATGTCCCTAAATTTTAATGGATGCATTGCAGTGCATGGGAAGTGCCCCTTCCATTATAGTCTGAGGATGACCCTCTCAATATCCCTCCAGTGATGTCAGTGAGGGATACAATAGAATTACATTGGTGTATCCCTAATAAAAAATTTCCAAAGCTTTTTATTATGAAACTCCCTACAAAATATCGGTAATGTGGGGTGGAAATGCATCACTGTACTTAAGTTACAAAGTGATGCAATGTATTTTTTTTTGTCACGGTCAGTGCCTAAAGTGGTAGTTTTATTTGTTTTTCCAAATATGTTTACGAAATTCTATAACTGAGGAGTTACTGCATGCATTTTCTGCTCCAAGAGAAATGTAATTTTCTTTTATCTCCTTTTATTCTTCTGTTTTTTTCTATTTTTTTTTTTTATGAAACTACTTATATTCTTACAGATTTTGCTTACAGCCTGCAACTTGAGGCTGCATACTGCTTGATGAAGTGCACTAATATAAAATGATAAAACAAATGTTCCCGTACTCGATACTGTTGAAACTGCTTCACCATATTGTACTGCTCATAATTCTATACTGCCATCTCTATTATAAGATTTTTCTTCCTTTATGACATAGTTTACGTTTTGTGATGGCATACTGGCCATAACAGGGAATTATATTCAGCTTTTATTAACAGACTGACCTTTTGTGCAATATAGTAATACTTCTTAAGTAATATGTTGTTTGAAAGAATTATTTTTTTTATGTGTGCTTTTCTATATGACATGTTGGTATAGCAGGAAAAGACAATAATTCTGCTCAAAACTTTCTTTTTAGACATACCTCTTAGCACAAAATATCTGGACAAAACCAAAAATAATGAGGGAACAAAGCCTCAAAAATAGGGGCACATTTTAAATATTGCCCTTACAAACTTAGAAAGTTGCTGGAGTAAAAGGTATGTGCTGTTATACATTTTCTAGAGGATATGAATTCTGAAACTTAAACACCTGTCATTATTTAATGAATTAAATATTCACTGATTTGCCACAAAAATCCTGAAAAACACAGTTTTATGAGGAACAGACCAGTAATATGAGGCAAAAATCTGGACATTATGTTAAAATCACTAGTTTGTTTTTAGAGCATGTGGCAATAATAAAAGAAAAGAAAAACACCAGTAAGGTATATATTAAGAAACTGCATGTGTGCCTGTATTAGTAATTCAAGAAGCTTTTTGTATACATTTCACTTCCTGGATTGCCACACCAGTCAACTTCTAATGCTTCTTCATACAGTATGTCTACATGGTATCTTGTCATCAGGAGCCCTATACATACCTCATAACTGTCCAGATATTTGCGTCATATTTTTGGTCTTTCCTTCATAAAATGTGAGGTCTTCTAGAAAATTGTTGAGATTTGAAGTTACTAAATAAAGCTAAATAATGACAGACATTTGAGTTTCAGACTTCTTATCTTTCAGAAAATACACAATAATTGAAAATGTGTTATTCTAGCAACTTTCAAAGTTTATAGGATCACCTTATAAAATCTGTCCCTATTTTTGTCTTTTCTTTCCCCATTATTTCTGAATTTGTCCAGATTTCTTGTGCTGAGAAATTGAGAGGTCTGGCTGAATGTTGACTTTGATAAATGGTGGACAATGTTCCTTGTATAACCACTGCTTTATGTCCGTTTTATAATATTTCCAAAAACAGAATCGTCATTTCCATTTGCAACAGCCAGCAGTGTCTGATTCAAAAAACATCTCAGTGAGACAGATGGATGAGTCAACCCAAGTTATGGCTACAGAAATCTGGATGAAGACTTAACAATCCTGTAGAAAAACATGGAAAAAAGTCTGTATCCTATGCCTTGGAGATACTAATGCACAGACTGATTCTTTGGGTACTGTCATGAGTCACATTATCTGGATCCTCCAGGTTCACCATCCTGCTCTGCAGTTTGTCTTTAAGTACCTAGTATAATATTTATCCCAAACATTTAAATGGGTTCCTGCACCTGATGTAAAATGCTACAGGATAAATATTACATCAGTTCCATGGTATTGCAGGACGCATTTAGGAGGTGCTGTAGATGATGTATTTGCAGTATTTTTGCCCACAACTACACAATGGTGGAAGCAGACTACTGAAAGTTCTTAAAAGAGCTGACTAAGTAGTCTGACACCTGCCTTCCGATTAATGCAGGGTAATGCAACAGTCTTACCATGAGCTTGACTTATTTGGAGTAAGAAAATGTGTTGAAAACCTTCCCCATGTGACACATTATACATGTATCCTAGCTGTAAATCATATAACGCTGTGTAATGACATAGCAGGAGTGCTGTGCAAGACTGAACCCATAGACTTTACATCAAGAGTTAAGTAAGCTGCTCTCACTGTGTCATTTCTGGATATACCTGTATTTCTGACACAAGAAGGATGTAACCTATTACGTACAGTACAGCTGTGAAGAGGGAAAGACACTTCATGCAATGTTAAGCATGTGTAAGTTACCGACACTTAATGGAAATGTGTCCATCTGACAAGTATTGACAGCTATAGTGAGCTTGACTCATCATTTTGTTATATCATGAGGCTGTAAATGTGGATATTGAGAAATTATATAAATTATACAGTAATGTATTTTGGCTCCATGACAGAAGGTTGATACACTAGAGCCTGAGTCTTGTAAGTACAGTCATTCGGTATCATTCTTACAATGAAACGATAATCAAAATTCACTATTTCACTAGTTGTTTTGGACTGCCCCAGCAACATAGGAGGCTGCTCCCTTTAAGCACTTGCAGGCATAGGTCTCTTTTGTAACTTCAGTTTTTTTAGGCTTACTATCAAAATTCTGAAATGCATTCAGTTAAGTACTGACTTACTCGAAAAGTAACACTGAAAATAAAAATATTGGCTATGCAAAATTCCTAAAGTAGTGATGTCAACGTGTCCATATTCAACATAGTCGATTTTAACCAGCATGCCTTGCCTTCCAGTAATTTCCAACAAAATTTTGCATGCGAGCAAGCCCCCCCACACACCCTGCTAATTCTATATACAAACTCCAAGTTTGCACTACAGTGAGGAAATGGGTACATTTCCTGATCCCCACTGTACCGCGATCTCCAACCTGAATGTTGACCTTACAACAGCGAATGCACACTAGCATTTGCTACTGTGGAATCGACCATTTTCTGTTCGTCCTTCCATGGACTGGAAAATAGCTTTTAGAGACCATCCCAGTTTGCATGAATGCCATCTGAAATTTTGATAGTAAACTTTTTTTTATGTAGTTTGATTGTAGCAAAGTGCTACATATGCATTGCTGGGAAGGATATTAGTCTTTTAAGCTGGAATTCATCGACAAATATCAGTACTGCAGAACTAATGAGCAGCTTTGCAAGGTGTACAGGGATTCAGAAAGTGCACAATGCATGCAATTTTAACTACAGGCTGCTGTGCAAAGCAAACTCCCTACATACTAGTGTTGTGCAGCTATGCAGAGTTTGTCTGTCAATCTCAGCTTTAATAAGATTGTCGTTATTCCACATTTGTGTGACCATGGAATTAGTATATTATTGCATGGATGCTGTGAGGGGATACAAGGAGTTTTGTGCTCTTGCCAAAACTTGGTCTTTTTCTCTTGAATTTTTTTGTGTATGTGGAGTTCTATGCTTTTGACTGAATTGAAGTGAGTGATTTTCTTTTTGTGTGTATGCACTGAACTGACATGAGTGCTAATGGCGCAGTGACTGGAATTACAAAGGTAGATAGGGTTTATAAGTTTTCCTTCTTTCAAAAGGTTTTACATAGTAACAGTTTTTGCATAAGTGTGTTGGGGTCAAAACTGTTCAAATGGAGGATGAAAAAGGAATGTTTACCTGCAAAAGTCATGTGTCCCATTTGTGCTGTATTATGTCACTGTTCATGTTAACATAGTTTTAATAAAATTATCTAAGGATTAGACCAATGAGTAGGGGCTTAGTGAAGATGTGATGATACATACGACTGCGGTGTGCGAAGAATGATATACTCTAGGTTCTGCTAGTGTCAGATGTCATTGTGTATCCCACATGGCTATATGTGGCCTGTATAATGAGCAGTGGCACATGGAAGTGTATTGCAGAGAGGAATGCATAAACATGATCAGTGAATTTCCTTTTGGCTCACATCTACCTTTAATATATCCAGTCATTCTTTTCAGTTATAGATCCTAGGAAAATTGAAATAAACCACATTGTGCACCTATTTCAGGTGCCAGTATTTGTGGTGACACTGGTGTGTCATTATTTTGCCATTGGTGTACATTGTAGCTGATTCTTCATCTTGGAATTACAGTACTTAAATCATCCTTAGTGCATTCTATGTCATTATGTGGGCATGATTCTTGTGCCTTGCAGCTTCTGTCATATGTTTGCAGAGACTAGTCATATGGTTGTGTACACTAGTATGTGAACAAGTGATTATAACTAAACTTTGAATACTATGTTCTGACAGTCACTTAATAGTGCAATGCTCAATAAGGGCCTTTCAAGTTGTGGTTATGTAATTTCCTTCTTTATTTATTTCTGACTCCAACTGTAATTTCAAACTGCTGTTTTTATAGATGCTGTTGCCCTTATTTACTTATGCCCTAAGCTGTTCTAACTATTGTTTTATGTATACTTAGCATTGTTTCTCCTCTTCTGCTATTATCTACTTTTTTACCAATTATATATCCCACTTTTCTCTGACTTTAATTTCAGTCACATCTCTTTATTCCTCTAGCTTCCTTACTTTTACTATACAAATATTTCTCTTTCTTTTTGTCTTTTCAATTCAGTCCAATTTAAATACACCACTACATCCACAACCACCCAGAAGTGGTTATGGCCTGGACTGCTTTGCCCTACATTAATAAGTGCTGTGAAGCTGGAACCCATTGCCTTATTTCATTTCTGAGTAGGTTATTCTATATTTTTGGTGCAGTTTTAAAGGATTTAAAGGAGTTTTTTTATTATTGTACTGTAGGGACAAGAGGGTTGCAAACTATGGGACCCATCTCCTTCCCCCTTGCAGTTAAAACCCAACTCAGTAGGTGCAGTTACATAAGTATTCTACCCTTTGATTTGGTTAAGCTACTCCCACTTTAATTAGTTTCTCTGCACTGTGTTAGACACTAAGAATGTTGCTGACTCCAGTGTACTAGGACTGTAGCATACAGATCCTGGACTAGCTGCAATTAATTGTTTTTCTTCTAGCAGCCAGCTCCGCATCATGGCTCATCCCGCTTTGTTTGCCCTTCGCTACTCTCAGGGTCACTCCGGTCCTCTGCCCATCCCCTTTCCCACACACCCCTGCTTTGACTACATTTATTCTCTAAAGACCTCTCCCCTCACTCCAAACAATTGTAATTCATCCCACCATACTCAGTAAACCCACCCATACCTTAATATACTACCCATATTCTTTCACCCCTCCCACTTCCTGGTAGCTCCTTACTGCCTACTCCTTCTCTTCACCCCTGAGTCCCCCCATTACTTTGTCTTCCCCTCCGCATTCATTAAAGTACGCCACTCTCCTCTTTCTCTATAGTATATCCCATAAAACAGTAAGTTAGTGTATTTATTTTTTTATTTTACATTTGTTGACTGAGATAGTCCGTCTGGATGTATGTCCATTTTCAGCGGAGGCCCGGGGAGAAAAGCTCCACATTAAGACAATTTACAAGACAGAAATCTTGACCATATACAATGCAGATAATGTCAGACAGGTAAAACATTTCAAATACAGGAACATTTATATAGTACTGTTACAGCAACATACCAACATACCCAACTAAATAAGTCAAAAATTTTGAGTAAAAGGATTAATAAAACATTTTTTTTTTTTAGGGTAACATTGCTTATAAAGTTTACCAAACCTTAGCAGGTGAGCTACTACAGTAGAAATTAATAGAGAGTATCAGAGCACCTGAAATAACATGTTAAAGATAGATAGTAAAGAATGGTCCTGCTAGGGGAGAAAGTGTCAGTCAGGATTTGTGCATGGGCAAAGCCATTGGGCTTTAAGGAAGAGTTTTAATTGCTTCTTGAAAAGTGGGGTAGAAGAAAGGGCCGTTAGTTCATTTGGAAGAGTGTTCCAAGAGTTACCTCTTGTATTTCCTCTTAAATCCCATTCTCTTCCTCCTATCAGGGCTATCATCTTATCACTGTAACTATTGTCTATCCTTATCTAGCAAACATCCTCCTATCAAAACCCTGTACTGCCTGATTTCACCATCTCTCTTCATTAGCACCTTTATTCACTATCAGAAACTAAAACATCGCAGTCATGCTCTCTCATCTCCTAAACTTAAGCTCAAACCCAAGACCTACTACTTTTATTCCCTAAACCAGATCTACCCCCAATAGCACTCTTACCAGAATGGGACATCCACCCTAATCCTGGCTCATTGTCTTGCTAAAACTATACCACCTACTGTGCACCAACTCTCCACCTGCTAAACTAAACAATTGTCCATCTGCTCTATAACCCTACAAAGACTCACAAACAGAACCACAGAATTACAAGCTTGGGTAGCCCACCACTCCCTCCACATCTTGACTCTTGTCTCTGAAACCTGGCCCAAACCTCATATCACAAACTCAGAAATCCTTCCCCATGGCTATAACATATTCCGGCAAGACAGACTGTCCAAAAAAAAAAAAGGGGGGGTTGCTATCATGTACTCAGAGCAACTTAATGTCTCCCCCTCCCTGACTTCTCTCTTGGTGAACTTATATTTCTCAGCTGTCACCTCAACCCACACAAGAAATTTGCCATAGCATCTATTTATATACCCCCTGGTAACAATATTCCAGTTCTTGAATCTGTATTACTCTGGGTCTCCCAAAATCTACCCTATGAGACGATCATATTAGATGATGTCAATACTGATTGGCTAAAACTCTCCCCCCACTCCCCCAGCCTTAGTGCAAACCTTTTGGGGTTCAGTCAACTAATTTCTACTCCCACCCTTATCAATAAAAACTCCAGCTCCATTCTTTATTAGATCTTAACATCTAACCCTAATCCCAATACCTTAACACACTCCTTAAATGATCACCTCCTCACCTCAGTACAAAGAGTACCTTCTCAGACCCCCAAAACCTACCTTTATAGAGACTGACACAACCTGGCCAACTTCATCTCAGAAACCTTCAACAACCTACTCATTCTTATTAATTGGTTTCACCTGTTTACACTTCTTCTAAACAATGTTGTCCTTGAATTTAACATAATTTCCTAAGCATATTAAACACCCTAGCTCGCATCAGTACAATTAAGATCAAATTACATCCCACACCCTGGCTCTCTAAAAACACCTTTCCACCATGAAACTTAGGGACACTACCTGGAAACAAAGGACAAAATCTTCTACTTTCCTCCAAAAATTCAAGGAACTAAGAAACCTTGCAAAGAAACTTATTATCCAAGACAAGAAGAAATTCTATGAAGAGCTGAATCTACTCACATCTCTAACCCAAAAACTTTTTTGCGCGCAATGAACAATATTCTCCATCCAGGGAAACCTTCTACCCATAACCCCTTCCCCAATAACTCACCTCTTGAAACTGCCACCCTACTAAACAGCTTCTTCATAGACTCTATCTGCAAACTAACTCCCCTTGACAACAACCAATCACAACCCCCTGCCTCCACCCATGCTTTTCTCTGAACCCTTTTTTCCACAGCTTATATAAAATCCTTTACTCTCCCTCCTTCAACAACCTACCCTCCCAGTTTCTCAAACTCGCTGCCAGCACTATAGCTTATCCCGTCTCTGTCCTCATCAACTGGTGTATTAAAGAATTCTCAGTCCCTGAAATTTGGAAATCCTTTTACACAATTCCACTTCATAAAGGAGGTAACTCGTTGGCAAAACTAATAGATCTTTCCGTACTCGGATATGTGAACATTTATATGCCATTAGGATCCAACATTTAAATAATGCCCTAGCTAAGCACACTGCATCTATGGGATATGAACATACTTTCACTTTTAAAGTCATTTATTTGATTCAGCCCTCCATTAGAGAAGGCAACATACGTAATCACACAGAAACTAAAGAAATTAATTGGATCATGAGATTGAGGGCAGACAAGGGCAAAGGGCTGAACAAACGAGCTTCTATTAAACCATTATTAAAAGCTAGACGTCTTAAAGTTAGGTAAACTTATATTTATTTTAAGTTCATTATTTACTTTTTATTACCTATATGGATTTTTTTGTTCTAAAATTAATGTGATTCAGTCCTGAACAATTGTCTGCGAAATTGTCTATTTCTGTGAATTATGAGATGGTAATGGTTGGATATGGTATCTTCGAGATTATGATCTTCTGCTTATTATAATGTATTATTATATCTGCTTACAGCAGGCTCAAGTTTTATGTTTAATGACTAATAATTTCTCTGGTGTTAGGATATTATCCAAAACCAGGGTACGAATAGCATTTCTGAAGATATCTAGCAAGTTGGCTTCATTTGCTTATGAGTACTTTTATCAATTTTATTGTTAGGATTCTAACTTAATTTATACATATTCAACTATATTATGATTCTTGGGTGAGTCAGTGCCATAAAGCACAGTGCCTGAAGGGGTATGGATCAGCCTTACCTTTATCATATAGTTTGGATATTTTATTCGTTATCTATATACTATATATATTTTGCTTTATTAATTTAATTTCATATTTTGCATATTGTAATGGAATTGTTTTTCCGCATTTGAGCACCCATGATTAATGGTGTTGCTATTTGCTTCATAGCAGTTAGACAATAGAAATTATGATTATTTTTGCACTTTGTATTTTTTACAATAACATACTAATTCTATTTAGCTGCTCGTTGTATGTTAAAACGTTTACATATGATAGAGCTAAGCTTTAAAACTTTTATCACTCTGTTAGTTGTGGGGCAACTATTTTTATTTTAGAGGTGATGTCAGTATAATATACATACATTTTTTAAGAGAACCTATCATTTGGTTAATTAGACAAGGACAAGCTTTTGTAATGTTTTACTTGGTTTGTATGGTTTAGCAATGTATATAAATAATGAGCGCATTATACTTGTGTATTTCGATATTCGAGAGCCTTACCTCTTATCATACAGTTTGGATATTTTATTCGTTATCTATATACTATATATAGTTTGCTTTATTAATTTAATTTCATACTTTGCATATTGTAATGGAATTGTTTTTCCACATTTGAGCGCCCATGATTAATGGTGTTGCTATTTGCTCTATAGCGGGTAGACAATAGAAATTATGATTATTTTCGCACTTTGTATTTTTTACAATAACATACTAGTTCCATTTAGCTGCTCATTGTATGTTAAAATGTTTACATATGACAGAGCTAAGCTTTAGAATTTTTATCACTCTGTTAGTTGTGGGGTAACTATTTTTATTTTTATTTTAGAGGTGATGTCAGTATAGTATATATGCACACATTTTTTAAGAGCACTTATCATTTGGTTAATTAGACAAGCTTTTGTAATGTTTTATTTGGTTTGTATGATTTAGCAATGCATATAAATAATGAGCGCATCATACTTGTGTATTTTGATATTCGAGTTATTTGCGCTAAAGTGAATAATGCATTGTTTTTGTTTGAATTGAAAGCAATTCCAGTTGAGCTGTGACTGGCTATGTTATGGAGGGATGTGACGTGCTACTATTTCCAGCGAGGCATTTTAGCTAACCTTAAATTAGGATACAACTTTAAATGCTTATTTGTATTTAATTAGTTTGTCAAACATGTGACTGACTAGTATGCAATGTTTTAATTGAAGATATTTTTGAATCTCAACGGTCTGATGAAGCTTATGTGAAAGCACTTACCTGTAGCATGCTTTAATAAAACAATCCGTTTTATTTTATACAAAACATTTTTTATGTTTACGTTTATTTATCGCTTATGGTTGGAGTATTTTGGAGACAAGAATAATGTGGCGTTCGAATGGTTCTATGGTCACCTCTTTGGCTGTTTATTAAGTATTTGCAGTTTATTCATATTCGTAAGCCGAGAGGTGATTACTCTGTTGGGAGCTGCTATTTGCCAATATTTCATACATTAATATGCTGAGCATTTTACTTCATGGATCTATTTCATCTGCATAATCATGGATAGTGAGAAAGGTAATAAATTGCATCCATTTGACTTCCATTTTTAAAGAAATTATCAAAGTGCTATTTAATAGGAGCTCATCTTATATATAATCAAAAACAGAAAAAGGGAATTGATTGGGAACATCTTCCATTGAAAATTGATAAGCATCATATGTTACACAAGGGTGTGTTGGTTTCCACAAAGAGGACATAAAAGAGGGAAAAGCAGCTATAATGTGGAGTTGAACATCTAGTGCAGAAATAAAAACAGACTGCATGTCAGGGGACAACTAAAGAAGGTAGCATTAACAGAGAAAGTTGGTCACATGTAGTAAAGTTACTGTGGTCCAACCAGAGTGAAGCAGAATACATAAGAAAGTAAAGAAGTTGTAGAACATGTGCACTGTAGGTTTATATGTTGCATGTTGGCAGTCATGTTGTGGTGTACCTTGCATATTTGACACCTGGATCAGAAATATTTTTTTAACATGCCCCCCTCAGAAATATTTTCTAACAGTTCCTCCTCTATAATAATTGTTTTTTGTAGTAATCATGAAACAAAACAAAATAATGACCAGTTAGGAGCAGTGATCAAATGCCCAAAAGAGTCATAGCCATCCTACAGGAAGGCTTGTCTCAAACAAATAACTGATGTCAGTATCATAGACTAAAGCTAAATGTCAAAAATGCATTATCGTCTCCTTTGGAAAGCTGAGTATAACATTGACAACATACACCTAAGAGCTGACACAGTAGTTCAAGATTTGGTAACTTATGTGGACAGTTGACCCCAAATTCTGTTAGGAAAAGCTCAAGATGAAGCAAACTTGGGGACATTCTGCAAAATCAGGAGCAGTTTCAGCATGGTTTTGCAAATACAGCACCAAGAGCAAGTGAGAAGATTGAAGCATATTTCATGCAAATGCACACTAGTCATGTAAAGGCACAGTATAAGCTAAGCAAATAATATAAGGGCAATTTGCAGACCAAACATTTTATGCACATACAAAAGCATTCTGTGAAATTGGGGACAGTTTTAAATGTGTTGCTTACAGTATTCCAATTCATTTCTTACAAAAGCACACTAAACATTAATACCTTATTTTACACTGATCACTAATTATTTAATCAGCATCACAGCTACCCAACCCCCTCCATAAAAAGAAAGCATAAATATTGCAATTTATTTTGTATAAATGCACACTAGCCATCCCTTAATACCAGACTTTAAGCTGAGCAGGTACAGAGGTTAAGTTCCCTTAGCATAGGTAGTTACCCCCTCCCAAAAAATCTATTTATTTCACACAAATACACACTAGTCAGCCTTTAAAATAATATCACAAAGTTACTGCCACCCCCACCTCACCCCCCAAAAGGAAATGTAAATATTCAGATTTATTCACGCAAATTTGCTTTAAGGGTAGAATTTAAACCAATCAAGTGAAAAGGACAAGTTAAATTAATCGACAGCACAGTGCCCCCCCAAAATGATACAGATATTCACTTGCCAACCTTAATGGCAGAATTTAAGCAAAGCAAGTAAAAGGGCAAGTGATTTTAATCCACAGCCCAGCTAGCTACCCTACCCCACCAAAACAAAAAGAGTGCAGAAGAGTTCAGTGAAAAAAGAACATAACTGTCCAATTTCAAAATATTCAAACATTTGGTGTGTGCATACATGCACACACACACACACACACACACACACACACACACACACACACACACACACACACACACACACACATTCTAAAATACTTAAACAAATGTTACTCACATTAAACAAAAATGCTTAGTCTCGGTCCAGTAGTTAACAGTGCTGTGACTGACTTGTGATTTATTCAGTTTGCTGGGTTTACTTACAAAAAAAACTCTCCAGTAAGACATAGTCTGCATACATTTCAAACACAAGCACTTTACAAATACCTTTTCAACGCAAATGTCTGTACAAATCAGTTTGATATAAACATGACATATAGTTCTAATACATTTGTAATACCAGCATCTTGTATAAATCAGTTTGATATTCACAAATAACATATAATTATTACACAGTTCCAGCTAGCTGTGCTGGCAGTACCTCCTTTCATCACACCCCCCCCCTTCAAAGACTCAAGCTAGTTTTTCAAGTGCCCTTTGAGAAACATTGCTTAAGAGGGATGAGCCTATCTGGGAGTACATTACCCCATACCCTTTCTTGACAGCGCATCTGCATTGGAATTCCTAACCCCACTGTGGGGCTGCACTGTCATATCATATGCCTGCAACACTAGACTCCACCTTAGTAGCTTGGCTGGCTGGCTCAATCTAGCCATGTTAAGGGATTGTGGTCTGTAACTACAGTGAATTTCCTTCCATAGAGATAAGGCTGACGATTCTGCAGTGCCCATACTATGAATAGACATTCTTTTTCTATAGCTGCATAGCATTCCTCCCTGGGTTGGAGCCAACGGCTGAGATATACCGCTGGGTGATCTTCTTCCTCGAAGGAAACCTGGGTTAGTAAAGCCCCCACACCATGGTTCTTGGCTATAGTCTGGACTGCCTAACACAGGGGGTTCTCACAAAGCTCCTTTAAGCTTCTGGAATGCCTGCTCACATGCTGGGGTCCACACTAGCTTATCTGGCCTGTTTTTCCTTGTCAGGTCTGTGAGGAGAGCAGCTTTGGTACTATAACTGGGGACAAGCTTTCTATAGTACCCCCATTTCCCTAAGAATGCCCTCACCTGCTTTTTGTTAACAGGAGTAGGCCATGCCTGAATGGCTTCCAATTTGGCAAGTTCTTGCCTGATCGTACCACTCCCCACTCTGTCCCAGGTAGAAAACCTCTGCCATACCCACCTGACACTTGCTGGGCTTAATGGTCAACCCTGCCCTCTGTAGTGTGCTCAGCACCTCCCTGACATGCTGATGGTGCTGTTGCCAGGAATAACTGTAGATGGCAATATCATCCAGGTAAGCAAGGGCAAAATCTCCTGTTCCTGCTAGGATATGATCTTCCAACATCTGGAAAGTCGCTGGGACATTTTTCATCTCAAAGGACACATTTGTGAACTCATACAAGCCAAAAGGAGTCACAAAGGCTCACCTCTGTCTAGTGCTGGGAGTCAAGAGCACCTTCCAGTAGCCCTGAGTAAGATCAGTAATGGTAAGATACTTAACCCCACCTAGCTGCTCTAGGGCTTCATCTGTCCTAGGCATGGGGTAAGCATCTGACTCTGTGTGACTATTTAGTTTCTGTAGTTCACACAAAACATGGTGCTGCCATACTTCTTTGGTACCAACACCACCGGGAGGCCCAGGGACTGCTGGACTCCTGGATTACCCCCAATTCCAACATTTCCTGTATCTCCTCCCTTAGAGTCTGTTTGACTCTCTCAGGCACCCTATAAGGGGCCTGCTTAATAGGCCTTTGGGGTCCTGTATGCACATGGTGCTGCTCCAGGTGGGTACGCCCTAGTTTCACAGTGAATATGCCCCCAACCTCCTGTAACACTACCCTGATTTCTCGAACTTAGGTATGGGATAGCTGCTAGGACATTGCTACCCCTTCCACTGAGGTGCCTGTCAGAGCCTCACTGTGGAAATCAGTCACCAGCTCCCCCTCAGACTCATCCTGCCATCCATTGCAAATACTCAGCACAAGGGCCTCTCTGTCATGGTAAGGTTGCATCATGTTAACATGGTACAATTTATGCCCCTGCCTAGCAGTTCTACCATGTAGTTGACTTCACTGACCTTCGTTACCATGTTGAAGGGTCCCTCCCAAGCTGCCTGCAGCTTATTGTGTCTGATAGGAATGAGAACTATAACCTGCTAGCCCAAAGTATACTCTTTGGTTCAAGCATTCCTGTCATACCAGACCTTTTTCTGCTGTTGGGCTCCTGCCAATTTCTCTGGAGCCATGCCCATGAGTTCCCTGATCCTTGTCCTGAGATTTAGGACATATGCCACAACAGACTCCTTGTGGGATTCACTCTTACCCTTCCACTCATAGCAAATCAATTCTAGAGGTCCCCTCACTCTATGCCTATAGATGTCCCCTCACCCTATGCCTATAGAACAACTGAAAAATTGAGAAACCTGTGGAGTCCTGGGACACCTGTCTGTAAGCAAACAGATGGGGCAAATATTTGTCTCACTCTCTCTTAAACTGGTCTGGAAATGCCAGTAACATGTAAATTTAACCTCTTCACCAGACCATTAGTCTGGGGGTGGTCTTTAGATGCTTCACCCCACAGTGCTTCCACAGACAAGCCAGCAGGTCTGACATGAAACTGGCACCTCTGTCAGTCAGTATTTATTTTGGGAAACCTACCCTGCTGAAAATCTCTAACAAAACATTTGCCACCTTTTCTGCCTCAATGGAAGACATCGCCACCGCTAATAGCATAATCTACTACCACTAGGATATACGTCTTTCTTGTCGAATTTGGGGTACTCAGAGGCCCCACAATATACATAATTACCCTCTAAAATTGCTCCTGTATTACAGGCAACGGCATCAAAGGAGCTTTGACCCTGTCTCCTGTTTGCCTACTTTTTGGCACTGCTCATAGGTCCTGCAGTACCCTGTTACATCCCTGGAAATCCCAGGCCAATAACGTTCTGCATGATATGCCCATTGCTACACTTTATCCCCATATGACCTGCAAAGGGAATGTCATGGGCTGTGGCAAGAAGTGCCAGACTGTAGGCCCTGGGCGCTAACAACTGTTGTATTCTCTCACCCTCTAGCCCTCCCTCAAGAGTCCATTCTTTAAACAGTAACCCTTTGTTCCAGTATATGGAATCCTCTTTTCTTTGGGAATCAGATGCCTCCTTAGCTACCTCTCTCTAGCCTTATAATGTAGGTTCTGAGAGCTGAGCCTGTATGAACCCTCTCTTTGTAACCCTTCCTAGCTTCCCTTCCACAAGATGTCTGGTACCCTCTGAGAGCGGTGCCTCACTGCCAACCAGGGTACTACTACTCAGCTCTGCTCTTGCAGTCACTCTGTCCAAGGTAACATCCGTACCCAGTACCAGCTGTGGGTCACCTTCAGTCTTACTGCTACAGAGTAACTCCCTCCCTGAAGTAGCCTCCTCACCAGTCCTGGCTTCAAATGTGCAGTCTGTCTGTGTGCCCCCCCCCCCCAAGACTACCAGACCCACATGCCTGTCTGCAAGCCTGACTCTGTGTCACTGCATGCAGACAAGGTATTGCATTATCAAAATCATTCCCTATCAGGACATCTGCAGGGATATCCTCAACCACACCTACTTACTTGCTTCTTTTTCCACCCTCCCAGTCAAGTTGAACCCTAGCCAAAGGTATTTGGAATGGGAGTCCTTCCTAAAGCTCTGACTGGAGTAGACTGCCCAAGCAAATAGTGCAACGCAGGCTTCACAATGATTTGGCCAAAGCTGTGTTTCTCTTAACTGTGGCCTGTTTCCCATGTACTAAGATAAGATATAACCTCTTGTGGTAGTTTGGTACCCTTGTTGTCTCCAGACAACTTACCACTGGGATTCTGTTATTCCAACTTGCTGGCTCCCCCACCTTTTGTTCCCCACCTTGCCTCCATGCACATCTATATGCTACATGGCCCCACTGGTTACATTTAAAACATTTAGCCCTTGATCCTGGCCATGTACCTGAACTTGTGGCTTTCCCTCTTACTGGCCTACTTTGTTGTGGTGGTTTAGGCTGCCCACTGTGGGTTCCCTTACACCCATATGTAGCACTGGGTATCCAATTCCTATGGAGTGATGCCTTGCTAGGTGTAAGTTCATAGGTTCATAGGTTCATACTAGGCTATCTGCCCGAGGGCATTTATAAGCCTAGCCCATAGTTTTGTGGCTTACGCCACCCCTTTAGTTTGGAGAAACTATGCCCTTTATTTTGTTGTGCCTCTGTCTAGCAGTGACACTGAGGTAACCCCTGGGGTGTATCTGTGATCCCCCATCCATTGGTCAAGATTCCTCTTGAACAAGGCCAGCGTGGTGCTCTGCCTCACATAGACCGGGACTGTGTTCCACAGCATAGGGAGTCTTTGGGTGATGAATCTATCCCTCCAGCACGTCCTATTAATAACCGTGTCGAGGTTTAAGTCTCCCGCCCTTGTGGCTCTGAGGGATCTAGATTTTTTGAGATTAAGCATGTTCATCAAATCTGGGTTTGACATGGCCTTGTATGTCAGGCATAGGTCACCTCTGAGCAAGCGGTAAGCAACTGAATATAACTGGAGTTCTTTCAGTTGGGCAGCATAAGACAGATTTTTGAGACCCTTTATCCTTTTGGTGAGGAACTTTTGTGGCCTCTCCAGCTGCTGCAAGTGTCGGGTTAGATACATTCCGAATGGGGCATTGTACTCGATCATTGGTCTGATGAGTGATGAGTATAGGGAGACTATGACTTCCCTTGATCTAGATGTGAATCCCTTCATGATAAGGTGGGCAATGTAGAAGGTCTTCCTAACTACTTTAGCAATATGGGTGTCGAATGAAAGGCTACTGTCCACCTGGGTTCCCAGGTCCCTGATAACTTCTTCTGTGCTCAGTGGATTGCCTCCTATATGGTAGCTAGGGGTGACCTTATTTTTCCCGAAGGGTATGACTATGCATTTCTTGGCATTTAACTTTAGGCCATGGCTCTGGCACCAGTTATCCATTTCTGTGAGACCCTTCTGAAGGATATCTGTGTCGGATGTGTTTTCAACTACGGCGCCCAGTTTGCAGTCATCTGCAAACTTTGTCAGCCATAACCCTCCTATGTTTGCTTGTACTTCAGAAAAGTAGATGCCAAACAAGAGTGGGCCCAGGAGTGAGCCCTGTGGTACACCACTTGTGACAGGCTTTGAGTCTGACATGGCGCCAGCAACTCTGACCCTGTGGGTTCTGTCACTCAGCCAGTTTGCAACCCATCTTGTAATGTATGGGTTTACATTTAAGGTCATGAGTTTATCAATGATGCCCGAGTGGGGTATTGTATCAAAAGCCTTTGCCAGGTCTAGGTAGGCTGTATAGACTGCCTTTCCTTCATCAATGGCCTTGGTGACTGTTTCGAAAAAGTCAACCAAGTTTAAGAGGCATGATCTGCCTTTGACAAAGCCAAACTGGGTTGGATCCAAAGTCTGCAAATTCCCTATGTCTTTATTTATGAGATCCTGTTCATGTATTTATAAAGACTGAAAGAAAACATTTGCAATTCCACATTCTAATTTAATTTATTTCTATTGCATAAACTGACTTACTACTTAGATTATATAAAGACAGTTTTATGTAGGGAACAGAAATATTACTACAGCAGTTGCTTATTGAAAAGCATAGCTCTCAACCTTCCATCTCCAAAATGAGGAACACTGGTCCTCATAATGTGGGACAAATGGGCAAAATGTGGAACACATACTAAGACCTTACTAACAACTACAGCTAGGAAGGTTATAGGATGGTTAAAATATGCTGGTTTTACTTATAAAAAAGATCTTTTAATGAATTAATATGATTCTTTTCTATTTACTATGGATATCAGTTAAAAAAAATCCTAACACTGAAACACAGACCCTTTTAATGTGGAATTTTGAGGAACATTAACTTTTTAAAAGCCCAAATGAGGTACATTCCTCGTAATGAGGTACACTTGAGAGGTATGTTCAAAAGTATTGCAGCTGAACAACAACATGGCTGAAGTGTAGTCAGAATTGAGGTCAGGGGAGGGGGGGTGTTGCTGTGCCAAGTGAATGACCAGGACAAACTTTACTGAGAAATGAGTAGCTCTTGATATTTTCCTTCAGTTTTATCCCTCTGTTTGTCTCCCCTTTTTCATTTTCCCCTTTCTGTTTTTAATAAAACCATCAAGTTGTCCATATAAGGATACTCCCATTATAAAACATTATAAACACCTTTATTTTTTTAATTTTTAATCACATATGCTGCATAATCTGCCACTTGTTTTATACCTTTCAGCGTGACCATGCTTAGCCACGCTCAGCTGCAACACTGAGAGCATATGAAGCAATACAAAGCTTCGGGCTTTTGTGTATTAATTTGCAAGTTCCTAATGCTGACTTTTACATATTCTTTTGCCCTAAATGGTGTGTTTTTGCAAATAGCTTTGCTGTTAATTATTCATCATAAATAATCTATACTGAGCCTATTTGTATATGCATCTAGCAGTGCTACTTCCAAATAACCATGAAGCTTTTGAAAAGTACCGAACTATGAATATCAACCTATCTACCAGCATATGTATGTATGCATGTATCTATCTATTTATGTATCCATCTATTTGTCTCTTTTTCTGTCTAAGACATCTGTTTTGATTGACATATGTCTTAACTCTTTTGACTTCTATCATTTATTGTAAAAAAATGACAAGTACATACAATGCCATGTGGGGTTTATATTGCTTTTGCACATCTGAGCTAGTTCTTTTTTCTAGTCTAGCTAGTCTCCTTTTTTCCCCAACTCATCTGTGGTGTTGCATTCCATATCTACCAACCAGATTCTCATGTCCTCAGGCAAAGTGCTAAGGGCTTGTTCCCTCATGAAAAGGTCTGCCAGTCCTTTAAAAGTGGTGACCTGACACCCACTCACCAACCTATGAAAATAAGTGCTTAACTCAGCAATATAATCACACATACTTTCATCTGCCTTGCGTCTGTGCTCACAAAACTTTTTTCTCTAAGCTTCGGGTGTTACTTAAAGCATTCCAAAAACATTTTTAACTGTTTTATAATTTAAGAAATCAGTGTCAGACAATTTAGAAACAGCAGTTACAGCTTTACCATGGAGTAAGGGGTTGAGGATCTGTACCCAGAGCCCTTGGTCAACATTATGCTGTTTGCATAATCTTTCAAACATATGAATAAAACTATCAAAATTATCACCTTCTTGGTACTGAGGAAGACGTTTACTGACCTTTATTGCTTCTGGTGAGTATGGTTACTCCCTTCCCCATTACCTCCATGACCCTGGCAAGGAGTCAGCATTTCCTTTTCATGTTGCCTCTGCCTCTCATTTTCTTCAGCCTCCAAATGTCTCTGTCTGTCTTTTTCTTAACCCTCCAAATGTCACAGTCTCTCATTTTCTTCAACCTCCAAATACCACAGTCTTTCTGCTGATTTTATTTCCAAATTTTTGGCCTCCAGTTCAAGTCTCTTTAACTCCAGATGGATTATTTAGTCCTCTGAGGAAAAGCTAAACTGTCCATTTTCAGAGAGTTGTACATCCCCAAGGCCAGTCCGACTGTCTTACTTGTTGCTGGTCTGTAATCCAGCTGTGACTAAGGCTGCAATAATTTCCACTTTAGTCAGGTTGGCATGCACCAGTCCTTTGGCTTGGCACATCTCAACCAACTGGCTCCTTATCACCTTGCCATAATCCTCTAATGACATCCTTGCCTGCTCTCTCTGACTAACTAAGCCAACAAAAATAAATAAATAAACAAAACTACTGTGATATGAAACTCTGAATGTGTACCATGTAGCTGCTTGAGAGTACAAACACCTTTAGTGACCACTGTATACAGACTACAAGAGTTCAGTATCCACACTACTGAATCTCAATATGTGATGTGGTGCGCCCACCACTGCCAGCCAATAAATATGTCTCAGCCCACCACTGGGCCAGTAATCAAGAAGCCTCAATCCTCACCATTGCCATCTGTGGGGGATGTTCACTGGGAGGATAACAGGCACACACACAGTATTTCCAGATGCAGCTCTCTGCATCAAGTGCAATTTCCTTTAAGAGCACACAGAGACCACAGTCAGTCCTGAGCTGGTTTCTTTGTCTTTCATCAGATCACCAATAAGACTCCCCACTTTCACAGCTATACAGTTGAGTCTTTAGCCAGGTTTCCAAGCCAAGTCCTCCAGCATTCTCTCTGTCCAACCAGTGCCCCGTATCCCTGTCCAAGTAGCTGACACAATCTTGAAGATTTGTTCTTACACACACACACACACACACACACACACACACACACACACACACACACACACACACCTGGGAAAGGCTGGTGCACAGGTTTACTAGCTATGTCCCCTTCTATCCAGACTGTAAGGTAGTTACCACTGCCACCACAACCCTCACTAACTACTTTAAGGCCCTTAACAAAGGGTGTGTAATTTTACTTTTTGTAATATTAATATTAATACAAATGGTAGTTTGACCAAGAAAAAGAGTATTAGGAGTGACACACAGTGTCACCAAATAAATATGCAAGTACTCTCAAAACTTAAATATTTCTACAAAGATCAGCCACAATGAAAAGTTTAAATATATGCAATAATAAAAGAACAAGAAAATACTAAGTATATATTCACAGTGACATCAGATTTCAAAACACAGGAAATATTTAAAACAACATTGAAGGACAGTTTCAAACAAATAAAGAAAATCAATATCTAAACTAAGCTTCACTATATTCCTGACTCTATCTAAGAGAGTTACTATTCTCTAATAGCTACTTAATCAGAGCAAGGCAGCTGATGTTGTAAATAGTTCTTGCTGTCCGGTCCAAGACAGAATACAGAATGCTCTGTCTCAATAAGAGACTTCTCAAAATAATATCTAAAATATTACTGCTGGGATAGCTCGAAGAATGACTTAATTTCTGGTCATCTGACATCTAGTTCCCATGCAGAACATCCATTACGGGAAGCTGGCAGGATTTAGCCCGTACCTGTAAAAATTCACACACAAGGGCTTTGCTCAGATATGTTGAGCTTCTGGAGGTTGTAAAACAATTAAACACTTCCACTGTTCCTGAGTGGCAATTAGTTCATCCCAAAGACAGTAGAGAAAGCTTCCTTGTGCAGACCTTGTGTCTTTGGCTGCTTTGAAATCCATGAGATAACATCTTTATGGCATAGCCTATAAAGTGATTTAATTTCAGATATTTTTCTAAAGTTTGCTGGACTGAGGTCAACCCTCCAATTTCCTCTGTTAAAACATACACATTTAAACAGCTACAATAGTGCATGTACAGTCTGTTCTCTCTAGTAAGGCACACTGTGCATACATTTCAAGCACAAGCACTTTACACATACCTTTTCAACACAGATGTCTGTACAAATTAGTTTGATATACACGTTATACCATTCTAATACATTTGTATCACCAGCATCTTGCATGAATCAGTTTGATATTCACAAATTACATATAATTATTTATAAAATTCCAGCTAGCTGTGCTGGCTGTACCTCCTTTCATCACAGTTTGTATAAGCTCATTAGTGAAATTTTGTTTCTAGAAACCTTACTCTTGCACAATACATATGTTTATAGGTAGGTACTAGGCTATTGGCCCTAGGGTCTATACAAGCCTGGCCAAAAAGGTACCCTGGCTTTCGCCACCCAAGAACATTATTTTCCTTTGCCTCTGTCAAGCAGAGCCACAGAAGTGATCCCCAGGGTAAATTTCGTATTTACATCCAGTCATCAAAATTTTTCTTGAAGAGTGCTAATGAGGAGCTTTGTTTGATATAGATAGGTAGTTTGTTCCAGAGTATGGGAAGTCTCTGGGAAAGGAATATATCCCTCCAGCATGTTCTGTTTATTGTGGTGACAAGGTTTAGGTCCCTAGAGCATGTAGCTAGGAGGGATTGGGATTTCTTTAAGTGGAGCATGTCCAACAGCTCTGGGTTTGACATAGCTTTCGCCTCTGAGTAGGCGATATGCGACAGAGTAAAGCTGGAGTTTTTTGAGACGGTCTGTGTAGGGAATCTGTTTGAGGCTGGTAATCCTCATTGTGAGATATTTCTGCGGCCTTTCCAGTTGTTGTAGATGTCTTGTAAGGTACATACCAAAAGTGGCATTGTAGTTTATAATGGGTTTAATGAGTGATGAGTAAAGGGGAACAATTACCTCTTTTTTCCTGGATGAAAAACCTTTTGTGATGGTGTGCCATGTAGAGGGATTTCCTGACTACTTTGGCGATGTGATTATCAAAGGAGAGACTACTGTCTACCTGTGTCCTAAGGTCTCTTACCACACATTCGGTGTTAAGTAGACTACCGCCTATGTGGTAGTTCATGGGTACAGAGTTTTTACCAAAAGGGATAACAATGCACTTTTTGGCATTGATCTTGAGACCATGGCTTTGACACCAGGCATCTCTCTCAGTGAGGCCCTTTTGTGGGATATCCACATCTTTAGGAGTTTCGATTATGGCTCCTAGATTGCAGTCATCTGTGAACTTCATTAGCCAAATACCTTTTGTGTTAGCCTGTACTTCAGAGAAGTAGATACCAAACAGGAGAGGACCTGGGACTGAACCCTGTGGTACTCCACTTGTCACTGGTCAGTAGTCGGATTTGGAGTCTGCTACTTTCACAGTGTGGGTTCTGTCAGTGAGACAGTTGGCAACCCATCTTGTGACATAGGGATTTATACCTAGTTTAGTGAGTTTATCTATAATTACAGAGTGCAGGATTGTATCGAAAGCCTTGGTGTGATTTGCATAGGGTGTGTGAACCACCTTATCCTCATCTATGGATTTGGTGACTGCTTCAGAGAAGTCTATTAGCTTTAGGAGACATGATCTGCCTTTTACATACCCCAACTAGGTGGGGTCCAGAGTTTGGAGATTACCAATGTCTTTGTTTAGAAGTTCCATGATGATATGTTCCATGGCCTTGCAGATCAGGCTTGTCAGGCTAATGGGGAGGTAGTTCCCAGAGTCCGTGGTGGATCCCCCCTTTGTGGAGTGGGATAACCAACGCTGTGCGCCTTTCAGTGGGCACAAAGCCTGAGGTGAGGCTATGACTGATCATGGTACTTAGGTGGGGTGCCAGTTCGTTCTGTAGTTTGTGTAGAATGCAGCCTGGGATGTTGTCAGGTCCCATAGATGCTGTGTTCTTGGCTTTGGAGAGTGTGTTTTTTACCTGTGCAGCCGTAATTACAGGAACTTTTAATTCTTCCAGTATAGAGATGGGCACTTTAGGGGGTGAGAGCGGGGTAAAGTTAGCACTGAACCTATCTGCCAGGATGTTAGCAATATCAGTTTTTTCTGTATATTTAGTGCCATTGTGCTGTAACTCAGAGCAGATCTGAGTGTTGCCATTGAGATTCTTGACATAGCTGTAGAATGCTTTGTGGTTGTCTTTAGAAACAGTGTCGATTTTCTTTTCATAACTAACTTTGGAGGATTTTATGAGGTATCTCAGCTTCTTACTGAGGCCGACCAGGGAGTTCTTCCAATCATGGGATTTTACTCTTTTTTTGCAGCAGTTTCTTTCTCCTGTTGTAGAGTTTGTTTATGGCAGGGAACCACCAGATTGGTTTCCTTTTTTTGGAGGATATCATCTTGGTTCTGTTAGGGATAGTACGATAAATGCACTCGTGTAAGTGCTTATAAAGTGCATTTGTGTAGGATTCATCAGTCGTACCTCTATTGTCCATCTGGATGGGTGTCGTGAAGTTTGCCACTTCTGTCTTAAGAAGCGTGAAGTTGGCTTTGGAGAAATTTTTTACAGTGGTTTCCCTAATGTGGGTGGGGTGGAGACAGGATGTGGATGCCTAGGGGGATTAGCTTGTGGTCAGATCTGACCAACGAGGAATTGACCTCTGGTGTGCAACACCGGTTGCCCATGTTGGTAATGACCAGGTATAGGATATTGCTGCCCCTTGTAGGGGTGTGGATAAGTTGATCCAAGGCATTGGAATTTATGAATTCCAGAAAACGTTGAGCAAAAGAGTTGGAACATGAGTAGTTTTCCCAGTCAATGGTGGGGTTATTGAAATCACCCATTATTAGGCTGTTGGGTTGTACCCTAATATTTTTCACTGTATCAAGAAATGGTGAGTGGGAATCCTGGGGCATGGTGGGGGATCTGTAGCAAGCTACATTTTGGATTGTGGTCTTGCCCAGAGTTAGTTGCACTTGGATAATCTCAGATGCATTATGCTGAGCAACTAGCTTGGAGGTGTGGATATCCTTAATGAATATGCACACGCCTCCGCCTTTAGTGTTTCAGTCCAGGTTAGGTGGCCAAAAGGTGTTTTATGAATTATAGCCTGGTAATGCAGAGGTGCTCTCTGGAGCGTTGAACCAGGTCTCTGTCACTGCACAGATGTCAATGCTGTCCATTTTAAGGAGTGCCTCGAGTGAGGTTTAGACTTCTAGCATTGAGTAGCATTACCCACAGATTTTGCTTGCTAGTATCTGTTGGTGGACAGTCGTCTCTCCTTTGATAATCACATCACCACAATAGTCAGGAAATCCTTCTGTGTGGCACAGCTCATCACAAAAGGGTTCTCATCCAGGAAAAAAGAGGTCATTGTTCCCCTGTGCTCGGCACTCATTAGACCCATTATAGAGTACAACGCCCCTTTTGGAATGTACCTCACAAGACATCTGCAGCAGCTGGAAAGGCCACAGAAGTACCTCACAAAGAGGATTACTATTCTCAAACAGATGCCCTACACTGACCGTCTCAAAAAACTCCAACTTTACTCTGTAGCATCTCGCCTATTCCGAGGAGATCTCTGCCTAACATATAAAGCTATGTTAAACCCAGAGCTGTTGGACATGCGTCACCTAAAGAAATGTCAGTCCCTCCGAGCTACATGCTCTAGGGACCTAAACCTTGTCACCACAATAAACAGGACATGCTAGAGGGATAGATTCCTGTCCCAGAGACTTCCTATAATCTTGAACAAGCTACCCATTTATGTCAAGCAAAGTTCCTCATTAGCACTCTTCAAGAAAAATCTTGATGAGTGGATGGGAAATAGGAAATACACCCCGGGGATCACTTCTGTGGCTCTGCTCGAGAGGGGAATAGGAAATTAACTTTCTTGTGTGGCATAAGCCAGGAAACCTTGTTGGCTAGGTTTACTTAGGCCCTTGGTCCGATAGCCTAGTTCCTACCTATGAACCTATGTTATGGTGGTGAATTTGCCATCTGAGCCTTACCTAAAAAAGGCACTGTAGAGGTGGAAAGAACCTTAGCCAGTATCCAGAATCCCAAGGGCGACAGGTGCAGGCCATCTCTGGCAAAGCATTGTGGTCTGTCGATCATGTCATCCCAGGCAGACAGATCACCTTAAAATGACACCAGAAGCTTAGCCAATTGTTGAAGTCAATCATTTTGTCCTTGTACTGTGGTATCATTCTCGGTGATGGCAGGATGCTACTCAGGGCTAGGGTTATACCTGCCTGGGCTACAAGATCGGAGAGTTCCTCCATGTCTCTTTTCATGTAGTCCAGGGAGGTATGTCTCAGGTCATTCACACCTACATGGACAATGACAGAGTCATATTTGTACTTGTTTTGGAGTGACCTGAGTGCGTGCATTATGTGCCGGATCCTGGCACTTGACAGGCAGATGACAGTAACTTTTTTAGCCTGGTGAGTGGAACATCAGCGTGCCTGACTAGAGTGTTGGGTACGTTGTTGTGCCTTATGGGCTGTGGTTGGGTGGCACACTGAGTTTGTGGGCTATGTGTCATTTGGGTTGTGTTGGGGGGTGGAGGTTGCTTGCGTTTCTGCTTTGGAGGTCTCTGTTGCTTGGGCAGATTTTTATTGAGAGCTTCCGTGAATGTAGGTGTATGTTTTGTGTTTCTGTGTGTGTGTTTTGTTGGTGTAGGTTTTGAGGGACTATGTGATGAGTGTGGTGTGGTGCAAGTGTTTGCCTTCTCCTCTTGACTGTGTAGTACAGTATTGGGTGAAGAGAGCTTTGCTTCCAGCTTGGCTATATAAGTGCATCTCTCACAGATTGTAGTGTTGGGTGGTAGGAGGAGAGGGTTGTCTGTGTACATGAGGCAATTGCTGCATTGCCCAAAGATGCTCAGATTCATCAGGTAGACAGGAGAAAAACCAGGAGCTTGACCCATAGACGTGCCTGGATAGGTGCTTATTTATTAAGTACTAAAAACTGTTTTCCTCTGGACAAGTGTAGTAATTTGTAGCTTATTTATTGCTTACAATGCGTTCTGAACAAGTGCTGAGCTCAAAGAAACAGATTTGAGTGCTAAAACTAAAAAACTGGCTAGTTCTGAGGGAAAATTTGAAGAGCAGACTTTATGTCGCTGGGAATATTTTAACCCTAGCTAAGCGGCAATGCATAAAGTGTATTTTTTTTTTATATAACAGTAGAAAATGAGCAAACTGATTTAAACCAATTAACCAATAAAAAGCTAAAAACTGAGTCCCATTCCAGCACTCTTCGATCAGACAAGTTCTAACTGCACACTTCTGCTACTAGGGTGCAGGGGAACCTTCTCCAGATAAAGATGGCCTGAATTAGTGCTCAGGTTATACAAACAAAGCAAGATTCTGCAGGTCTGAATCTAGTCTTGTGCTACAGCAGGTCTGAATCTAATCTTGTGCTACAGCAGGTCTGAATCTAGTCTTGTGCTACAGCAGGTCTGAATCTAGTCTTGTGCTACAGCAGGTCTGAATCTAGTCTTGTGCTACAGCAGGTCTGAATCTAATCTTGTGCTACAGCAGGTCTGAATCTAGTCTTGTGCTACAGCAGGTCTGAATCTAGTCTTGTGCTACAGCAGGTCTGAATCTAGTCTTGTGCTACAGCAGGTCTGAATCTAGTCTTGTGCTACAGCAGGTCTGAATCTAGTCTTGTGCTACAGCAGGTCTGAATCTAATCTTGTGCTACAGCAGGTCTGAATCTAGTCTTGTGCTACAGCAGGTCTGAATCTAGTCTTGTGCTACAGCAGGTCTGAATCTAGTCTTGTGCTACAGCAGGTCTGAATCTAGTCTTGTGCTACAGCAGGTCTGAATCTAGTCTTGTGCTACAGCAGGTCTGACTCTAGTCTTGTGCTTCAGCAAACAAGGCGTACCAATTTCAGAAAGAAACAGTTCAAATAAGCAGGCACAATAAGCCTTTAACCAGGAGCTCCCAGCTCAGAGGGGCAGAATCTACCCTCTCCTTCCACAAGAGTGCAGACCACACCTTCTTAAAGTAAAATAACTGGCCCTAAACTTAAACCAGAACTAATACACTTTTAGAATAACAGACACTAAGCCTTCAGTCAGCAACTCCCAACTTAGAAGGATGTAAGCTACCTGTTCTGCCACAGCAGTGAAGACCACAAACCTTCTTAATGTAAAACAACTGGTCTGTAGCCCAAGTGTTTAAACCAAAGGCTTAGAATAACCGTTACAATTTAATCAGGCTACTAACAAGCAGTAATAAATGCAGCAGAATAACTGCAATTAAGTACGTTTAAGAACAGACAGCAAAAGCAAAATAAAGTAGGAAGAAACACAAATACATAATTTAATTTACAAATGGTATATTATTTCTTTCCAAAGAATGAGAATGTTCTTATTATAGTAATCATTCAGTTCGCTTATCACTAAAAATAATTTCCGTCTTGCCCTTAGCATAGTATGTTTCTTTACTTCATCACAGATTTTTCATGTCTCTGCAAACTTAACTGTTTTTCTTTTCAAGAACTCTGACCATTCCACTGCATACTCAAGGAACAGTGATTTCATTTTTGATAAACACATGTAATTCCTGTTCTTTCCTAATAAATATGTAACTGTTCAAATACCCCCTTCTGCCATTACTAGATTTCTACCTTTTAAACTTAAAATTGCATATATTCTAGCTCCTTGCTCTAATTACTCCTTTTCTTTTTGATAACCCTTAATAAACCCTTCAATACCCAGCTCATCCTCTCTGCTTTTAATGCCTTGATGTGATCTTCTGTACTGTATCTATCTTTTATCTCATTCATTCATTCTTTCAGCTTTAAGAATTACCTAGTTTATCTACATTACACAAATTCTTGATTTCTTTATGTAACTTTCTTCTTCTGTATCTGACTGTAACATAGTTTGAAACCACATGCAAGTGTTCTTGTACCGTGGAGCTGTTGACATCTTTATGAAATGTTTTTGATTTTGCTTTCTTTAAATTGTTTGAAACTTTTTATTTTCTTTAAATTGATTGAAACTTTCTGAAATGTCATGTTAATGTTATTGTAACCTTGGAGCTTTTCTCCCCGGGTCTCCCCTGAAAATGGGCTTTTCTGGCCCCATGTAATTTCCCGGTAAACAAATGTCAATAAATAAATAAATATATTAGGATATCAGTATTCTTCATTCCCTTTTAACACCCATCCTTATTTCTCTCTACATTTATTTATTTTAAATTTGTGTACCAGGAGAGTCTGACTGAGTATGAAACCCATTTTCAGTGGAGGCCCAGGAAGAAAAGCTCCACAAAGGTTAGTACACAGTAAATGCAATGACAACTCAAGTTATTAAAGTATAGAACAAAGGAAAGTAGCTGAAGTATGATAATACAGTAAAATAAGCATAGGGTAACTAAACAATATAATACAACAGTATTTGAAAAATATACAATACAGTTGTAGGGCAATCCATTCAGTTATATTGTTACATTCATACAATGGTTAGTATAATTAATACAATAGACATACGTTAAGTACAGAACAAATAAAGGAGCTGTTGTTGATTTGCACAGTAAGATTAACAAAGCCTAAACATCAATACAACAGCACAGGAAAAACCTACACTATAATTGTAGGCTGGGCATTGCATTCTGTTATATCAGTGAGAATACTGTTTCTCAATACTGCAAGTCTGTATGTAGGTAGTTTGCGTTTGTGCTTGTATCTGTTGTTTTTGAAGAAGTATATAAAGTAAACACACTGATGCCGCGGTGGTACGGCGGCAGCATTGTTATCTCACAGCAAGAGGTTCTCCCGTTTGATTCTCGGCTGGGCTTGTGAGTGCCTTCTGTGTGGAGTCTTCATGTCCTCCCCGCGGTTGGGTAGCATTCGAAAGACATGCGTGCGTAAATGGGTGTGCCTTCGTTGAAGGTTGAGCATCAAGCTGGCACCTCAGCATTTTATAAAAAAATCTACTGCCAATCATTAGTGGACCGGAGTTCCGCTGTGGCGACTCCTTACCGGGAAAAGCCAAAAGACAGACAACAACAACATATAAAGTAAACACACTACTTTAATGCACGATGGAATAAGAATGCACTATCTGGTTGGGATTATAAAGTATTATTTAGACCTATAAATATCTATTGCTAGTATTCTGTAATGGTGGGTATCAGTGAAAGGTAGATAGTACAAGAATATAGTTGAGTGTTGTTATGTAGAGGGAGTTGTATAGTTCTATTATGGGGAACTACCCAGGGTCTGTACAGTTGCATATCCAAGACCTGTTTAAGTGGGACCAGAGGAGTTTTTTGAAGGTATTTTTGTTTTCTGTGGTCCTGATATCCAGGGGGTGGCATTCCCTGTTTTTGCAATAGAAGACCAGTACAGGGAGTCCTTAGAGCTATTTTTACATTTGGTTATGTCAGCTAATGGTTTGTTGGTGGATCTTGTTAGGATAGATATTCAGTAAGCCATGTAGTGCAGGACTTTTATTGGCATTATAAAAGATTTGGTGGGTGATTATAAGTTGGTTATATGTAAGCAGATTTGGTAATTCTAGTCAGGATAGTTGCTTGAGTGCTTGGCAGTGATGCGTAGCGAAGGGTGAGTCAGTTACAAACATTGCTATTGTATTGTAGCAAATGTTTAGTTACATCTGATTTGTTTAGTTTGATGAGTATGGGAGAGGCATACAGGATTGTGGAGACTAGGTGGGTTCTTGCAATGGTAGCTTTACTATTGTTGGTGAGGTACTTTTTGTATCTATATAGGGTTCCAAGTTTTTATGGACTTTTTTATTGTATGTGCGATATGCATATAAAATTTCATGTTGTTGTGTATGATGTCTTCTAGTAGTTTGGTGTAACAGACGAGTGTGATAGGGGTGTTGCTAGCTGAGTATATTGTGAATGGAGGTGTGGGGCTTTGGCTTTTATGGGACAGAATATCATTAGCTGGGTTTTTGGGGGGATTAAGTATTAGCTGAGAATTGGCTAACCAGGTTTCCACAGTGGCAAAGGAGTCCTGTGTTAATTTCTGGAGCTGAGGGAGAGAAGGGGCAGAATAGATTAGGCTGGGTCATTGTCGTACTAGACTAAAGTGGCATTCAGGGTAGCTTTATGAAGTTAGTTGGTAAATATGGTGAAGAGGAGAGGACCAAGGATAGATCCTCGGGGAACCTCTAAGGTTACAGTTAGAACAGGAGATAAGGAATTTTGCCATTTTACTGCCTGTTGCCAGTTAGTTAGATAATCCTGAAAACAGGCTAAAGTGGAGTGGCTTAGATTATGTTCAGAGAGTGCAGTCAGGAGTTTGGCATGGGAGACTGTATTGAAGGCCCTGGAGAGATCTAAGAAGACAGTGCAGACAATGTTGCCATTGTTCTGGTGTTGATTTACAGTAATGGTAAAGCTAATAAGGGCTGTGGTAGTACTGTGATTGGGACGGAACCCATGTTGGGCGTTGGTCAGCAGATTATTAGTTAGGAGATAATTCATTATTTGGGAATGTTTGCATTGTTCAAGGATTTTTGACAGGGGAGATAGAATGGCAGTGGGTCAGTAATTAGACAGTTCCACTTAGTTACCCCCTTTGTGAAGTGGTATTATTTATGAAATTTTCCACAGTGATGGGACGTGTTGTTCTGACAAAGTGTGATTAATTAACAAGGAGACAAGATAAAACATGGGTTTGCCTGCAATCTTGAGTATTCTGCAGGTAATTTATCAGCAGCCAGGGTTGTGGGTTTAAGTTTATTCAGATATTTATATAGTGTGCTAGTTGGGCTGTAAGGAGAAACAGCTTTGGTCTACAGGTGAGGATGATAGGTTTGGATGCGAAGTAGGAGAATTATTGTTAGTGAGGGCTAGAATGGATTTGGTGAAATATTTCTGGAAGTGGGTGGTGATATTATTGGTGTTGGTATCGATATTTGGCAGTAGAGTACCGGTCTTACCTGGTTGCAGGATTTTATTAATGGCAGCCCAGAACTTTTGTGGGTTTGTTTTGTGTTTGGATTGGATGTCTGTATAGTGGATCTTTTCTTCTGTCCTAATTTGTCCTTTGGCTTTGTTCCTTAGTTTCATATATGCCTGCCTACTAGTTTGTGTTTTATTGTGCCACCATGAGTCCCATGCTTTATTCTGTTGTTTTAGAAGTAGTCTGGCATCTTTGGTAAGCCATGGGGCATAGTTAGATTTAGTTCTAACAGTTCATCTATGTTTATATTTGTGTAAACCATAGATATGTTTATCCTGTGCTCAATAAATCATACTTTAATGTTATTTACTTTATTAAGCTTCAGTTTTTTCTAATTGTCACATTCCATTATCCAAATCTTTGCATGTATTCCCTAATTTGTACAGGTTATTTAAATCTGTGCATGTGTTTTTTACCCCATGCTCTCTAAATCATACTTAAATGTCATTAACTTAATTGTCACTTTTCTCCTGTTTGTCAAATTCTGTTATCCAAATCTTTGCAAGCATTCCATAATTTGTACAGGTTCCCTACAGGCTTTAGTCAGCTCAGGTTTACTACCAATGACACCAGTATTAAAATGTCTTCCCCATATATCTTGTTTGCCATCTGTTATTGTTTCAACTGCCACCTTATCAGCTGTTTATGTGTTGACTATATCCACAAACTTACACTCACAGACCACAATACCAATCCCACTGCCTCTTTTCTTACTCATTTCAATAAAACCCCTTTTTCACTTAAACCAGTCCACACCACCTACATCAAATCACTTCTTCAAAAACTAAAACCATGTTCTCCATCTACCGATAACGTGCCTCCCTTCTTTCTCAAGCTCTCCCCATACTCTATAGCTATACTCATAAACAGATCGATCCAAGATTCCGGTATCTGGAAAGCATTCTATACAATGCCTCTACATAAAGGTGGAAACTCTACTGATAATTTCATACCCATAGCCATTCTTTCCCCACCCTCAAATATCCTTGAAAAATGCATACGCTCTCGGGTTCTCAGACTACTAATTCTCGAAAAACCTTTTGACTTCTACCCTACATGGTTGTCAGCCAAACCACAGAACCACTACTGCCCTTGTATCTTTTACTCATACTGTATTAGAAGCTAGAGACAACAATCAACTAGTACCCTGTCTGTTCGTAGATCTCTCAAAAGCCTTTAATATGGTATATCACTCTAAGCTAATAAAATTATCTTTACTTAACCTGTCATCCTCCATTCTTCACTGGTTCTCCAGTTATTTTACCAAGAGGCTACAGCCCATCAGATGGCACACTTCCTGCTCTCCCTTCCTACCCATCCAAACAAGAGTCCCCTAGGGCTCCATTCTAAGGCTGTTTCTATTCAGTATCTACTAAGAACCTCCACACATCCTGCAGCTACTCCTCTCTTATGCAATATGCAGATGACTCCACACTCATCTCCTTCTCTGACAACATCTCTCATCTTCACACCCTCACACAAACCTTGTTCCTTTCTATTGAAAGAATGCTTATAGAAAACCAACTTATCTTAAATCCAAAAAACAAAAAAGAAAACAACTCCTTCTATTCCTACCAAAATAGCACTCTCATCACAAATTTACCTTTACCATGTATCCAAAAAAAAATCAAAAATTGAGACGGCTCCATAGGAAAAAAAAAATGTTAGATCAGACTCTAAACTTTCCCCTGGCCCAGGCATTCCTTCCACCCTGCCTACTCTATGCCGCCCCAGTCCTAACAAACTTACAATCCACATTAATCTCCAAGCATGAACAAACTTATAATAAAAGTGCTAGTTTTTCCACAAATCAACCTTACAACTCTCACCACTGCCTTGCACTAAAGAAACTGCAATGGCTAGAATTTCTCCAACAACTTCTACTCTCACAGCTACAAATATCACACTCCATACTCCAAAAACCTGCTGCCTGCCCCTCACTCTCTTCTCTAGTATCCTGCTGTACCCCAAATTATGGATATTTACAAACCCAATAAAAACATTGGCAAACTCTTATACAAATACTTAGTATCCCAATCCAGGAACAAACTCCCCTCTAACATTATAAATATTATGCACACTATTTGATTCAGAAAAAGAAGTAAAAAACTTCCTATCATACTCATGGACCTGCCCCTGCCAGGATCCCACATAAATCCTCCTCCCGTTCTCTACTGCTATTCAGTTTCTTAATTTTATTACAGCTGTATCTCTCATGACTCTACTTCACTTTAATAGGAGTTATATTAAACTGTATTACACCCAATGTTCATTTTGCTGCTACAATCTATCTAAATACATCTGATTCAACAGTTCCATGATGTGTAACAACATTTGTATATATTTTTTTATATTAACTTTCGATGTTTTTCATATACCTGCATTGTATCTGATGTATTTGTTTTATGTTAATCTGCTGTACTTTTCTTTTTATTCTATTCTTTATCTCAAATGTGCATTCATATTTGTTTGTATTATACTGGGAGCTTTTCTCCTTGAGTCTCCACTGAAAATGGGCCTGTGGCTCAATTGGACTAATTCTGTTAATAAATGTCAAATAAGTAAATACGTACACCTTAAAACCTGTTTCTCTTCTCTTCATAAGGATTATTGTTCTCTAGGCTTTTACAGTTCTGTGATCATCTGCCATTGATATTCCTTCTGGCAAATCCGTACTCTCTCCATTAACAAAACATAACTTAAGGCTATATCCCAGAACCACCCTTTAATTTTTTTTCATATAATGTATTCTGTTTTTTTCCCAGGTCTATATTATAACATCGAAGTCTAAAAATATTGAATGTTATAATATCGAACCCATTCAATTGAAACACCAGAAAACCGAACAGTCAGAATAGCAAATTTTTTCCCAGGGAAAAAATTTGCTGTTCCGAGAAACATGCACACAACTCAAGCACACCAAAATAAATAATCCACACAGATACACTTCACAAAACCCTACACTAAACCAGGCATACACCACTAGCTACCCACTTACCTTAAGCCAACCCTAACCCTAAGGTCCCTGTCGCACACTCACCTTACCCGCTCTCTAACCCTAACTCACCTACCCCACCCTAACCCTCACATCCACACAATCACACATTTACCTGACCCGCACCCTAACCCTAACTCATTTAACCCGCCTCTAACCCTAAAGTCTGTCACTACCACACACTCACCTCACCCGCGCCCTAACCCTAAAGTCGCTAACTACCGCACATTCACCTTACACCAGTCCATTCGCTCACTTACCTTAACCCGGTCCGTAACCATCGCACCACACTGCTGTAAATAGCGAAGCCATGGACCACTGAAATCTTACCCTAGGTAAAATTTCAATGTTCCGAGGTTTCGCTATTGACAGCTTTCGCACTAAAGGGTTCAATATTATAACATTCGAAGTTTTTGAACTTAGATGTTATAATATAGACCCTTTTTTCCCATGTACATTGAATCTTTTTTTTATCCTGAAAATTGTTAATATACTGCTGTTGAAGAAAAAATCTTCTAACATCTAAACTCATCATAGTCCTCTCATTACCCATTTTCTCACATTTAAGATTAATTTAAAATTTTATACTGAAAAAAAGGTACCAAATATTCCATTTTCTTCATTGTCATACATTTTCAGTTTTATACTTCTTCCACTTTTCTTTCTTTTTCTTTTTATGGAAGTTGATGTTTCTGTATATCTTGTGTTTCAGCTCCTGTTCAGCATGAATTGCCATTTTCCTTTGTACAAACCTAGTACTTCCTGTTGCCTGCTCCATACCATGTCCACAGCACATACAGACACTCAAAGGTTTTCTTTTATTTAGGCAGTTACACATGAAGAATCGTGGACGCAGAGATCCATGACTGTGCATTTGTAATTAAATTCACTTAAACTACCTGCTTTAAAATTTTGAAGAAAATAAAGTATATCTATCACTGCTCTGATCCTTTTACATGATCCTACTGCTGTGACACATTGGAGTGTTTACTGTACTCAGGTGCATAAATGTCTTTATAGGCAGCATGCTCTCTGTGCAAAAAACCCCCAAAAGTAATTGTAAACACGATGACAATAGTGACCCCTTTACAGGTACCCTATTCATAGATCTGACAAAGGCATTTGACCTCATTCTCCAAAAGAAACTAATTGAAATTGGTATCAGTTCAGATGCTGCTTCCTGGTTTAAAAACCTCCTCAATGACCGACACTTCAGAATTAAAATACTATCCTCTAAATTAGAATCTGCACCTACTACCAAAGGCATACCACTAGAATCCATTCTTGCCCACCTCCTCTTCTCTAAAGTCATTAACAAAATTCCATGTGACCTCCCCAGTCTACCACTTATTCTGTATGCTGATGACATTGTCATTTACCGATTAGGTCAGACTTGCATGCGCTCCAGAAATTACTCTTAAACTATAAACTACTTCTTAGACCCACAAAGGCCAAACCTAGGCTTTTTGGAACTCCACAGAAAATTCACCAAGCAACTCCACCTAAGGACTATAGCTTGATCAGTCACTAATCTTCCATTTCCACATTGACAAAATAAGAGCAAAAATAAACTCTCTCCACTTCTGGACAAAAAAGATCTCTTATTTTCTATCCTTACTAGCCAGAGCAGCCAGTGACAAAGGAGTTCTTTTTCAACTTGAATATGCGCTCCCAAATTTTGCTTCAGCCACTAGGAAAAAAATTTGCCACTCTCCCGAGTATCTTTAACAGCATCTGCTGATTCACTGCAAACTCATCTCTCTACGAGTATCACTGTAACACACTTGAAAAAGTCAAAAGGCTACCCATAAAACAAAGATCTAACCTACATTTTGGATCCCACACATTTAATCCACTTGCAGCTAGATTTCATGAAAAAAACTTCTCATACAACCTGAGTCACTAGCCAGACTAACAGTCATTATACATGCTTTTTCCCCTCAGAAACCTACTCTTTGACAATGTCTCCATTGACATTAAGGAAATCAGCACTTATTCCAAATTCAGAATGCAACTCAAAAAGCATTCTTTCAAAGCCAAATGCTCCTGTTTCAACACTGGGCATATCACCTAACTTATCGCCTTTCCAAGTCTCTACTCTCTCAGGCTTCACTGAAGATTGGCCTACTTTAGAAACTAATGTCTATATATTGCACTCTGCTTGATTATACATTGCACTGTGCTTGTTCACTAGAATGTATATATATATATATATATATATATATATATATATATATATATATATATACATATATATATATATATATATATATATATATATATATATATATATATATACACACACACACACACACACACACACACACACACACACACACACACACACACACACACACAGTTTTTCTCTGTAATTAGTCTGACCTACTCTGTTATTGCTTACATTTCTGTATTATTTGTTTGGAAAATGTTTTGTATTTCATCCAGGCTAAACCAGAAATTGGCCATTATCAATCAGTGCACTTCCCCTGTATACTAAAATAAATACGCACACAAAAAAATCATTTTCTTAGTAAATACAGTATTTGCTGCATGTTTTAACTGACTTTGCATTCATGCTGTAAAGTGAGCCATTTCTGTAGGATCTTCCAACATCTGCCCAGATATCTGATGTTATCACAATAGGAGCCAGTTGAATGATGAGCCATATACGCAGGTCTGACAATAGCCAGCTTGAATATGCTATCAAAGCATAGTTTCTCCACTCACAGATATGTAAGCCCACATAGTGGTTAGAATATCAATTATTATGGTAAGTTCTCCCGCAACTTTACTATGTTGTTCATTGATTTATTGTCCTCCTATCTCCAGAAAGGCGACTAAAACAATGAATAACACGGTTACGCAGGCAAACCAATCCGTAAAAACTAAAAGAAAAATCTAGCCAAGCCAGATTTTCCCATGTGATTCCTTAAAACCTCTTGTATTACAGGTACCATGGGATATATGCAAATGATCCCTTATAGCTGAAACACCTGATGTCCTTAAGGGGTCATTTGCATATATCCCATGTTACCTGTAATCTCCAGAAAGGTGGGAATTAAATGTGACTACATCTCAAGTCTGGAGGATGCTTTGGGTTAAGGAAAGAAGGATTTTCTCTGTAACAAAAATACTTTCACAGAGCAGACAGAGCAAAACAAAAGAGCAATACGGAACTGTGATTTGTAGCTTCCATAAGGTTGCTTATTATGTGAATGTGGCATTTGATTTTTTTTCTTTAAAAATTGTTTACCAGATAAACCAGACATTGCCTATTTAAAACAGATGGAATGTATAAAGAAAAGGAAGAAGACTGTTTAGCAGTGATTCCTTCATAGTGGGTTTGTGAATGTTTACCACTGTGTGTGTATGCGTGTTTGAGAGAGAGAGAGAGAGAGAGATAGAGAGTAAATTTTTGTGTTTGGCTTTATGTGATGGGAGTTTGTGTGTGTGTGTCTCTCTCTCTGTCTGTGTGAGTATATGAGAGTCTGTGGGAAAGTCTGTGTTTCTGTGTGTATGTGCGCATGTTTGGTGTATTTCTGTGTGAATGTCTGCATTTCTACACATATGTGTGTGTTTGTGTCTCTATGTGTGGGGGGGTATACTCATAGGTATGTGTGTGTCTGTGTGGTCACACATGCCTGTATTTGTGGATATACATGCATGCTGGGGGGGGGGGGTTGTAATGAGATATAGTGTACATGCTTGACAGAAATCAACCTGAAATGTATTGCTGGGGTGATTATGTATTAATTTTTCTGATTATTATCAAATACCTGAGGTATAAACAGTCAAAGTGGTTGCGGCTGGTGAGTGGTTTTAATTGGTTTGTCTGTATGCATTTGACAGCAAAAAGCAATTACGGTTGGTAAACTAAGGTTTATACAGTCAGTAAATGTGCTATAATTGTAGGCACATTCACATCATTGTGGGTGTGTGTGTGTGTGTGTGTGTGTGTGTGTGTGTGTGTGTGTGTGTGTGTATGTATGTATGTATGTATCTGTGTACAACTCTGTATGTTAGTATGTGACTGTGTATTGTGGCAGCTTTTTTAACCAGCTAGGTATAATTGACCATATTCTCCAAACCTTAGTAAGCGTCCATGTGAGAAAATAAGGAGCTGGTGAGAATTCCCTTTGGATTATTTAGGTTTATGTGGTGTAGGGGTTTAGCTCTCACAAACACCGGAACTGTCGTAAGGCAGATTGTGGTGTGGATGCAACTGATTTCTACTGTCATTTGCATATTAGAGTGTTGTCATTATTTATGGTATGGGTGTTTGTGTGTGAGTACATTTACATGTACATGTGTGCATTGGGCAGGGTATAGTGAGTTGCACTACACAAGTCTGACAGGAATGAGCCTAAATATAGCAGTGCAGCTATTATTTATGTATTCATTCATTCATTGATCATAGTCATATGTCTGAGGTATACATAGTCAGTAAAATGGCTGCAGTGATTGGGCACATCTGTGTGTCTTGGGGAGGCAATGAGTTTGCAGGATGCAAATTTGACTTCAGTTCACTGAAATATCACTGTGGATATTACTTGTACATTTATCCATTTGATCACATTGAGATATCTGACATATACACAGTTAATAACGTGATTGTAATTGATTGGCACACCTGTGTGTGAGCAGTTGTAGTAGGTTGTACTGTGTATGTTTGATAAACGCTAGAAGAAATCTAGTAGTTTGGCTATTTTTATTTTTGCATTCACCCATTTGGTCACAATTAGACATCTAAGGTATACACAGTGAGTAATGTGACTAAGATCATCTTTGTGTAGGAAGGTTTAACTTGCATCATAGCATTTGCTCTTGAGAACATGAGAATGAAATGTATACTGCGGCTATTACATATTCAAACATCTGACATGTACACATTCAGTACATGTATTATAACTGGTAGGCATATATGTGTGGGAGGTGTAAAAAAACTAAAATGTACACTAATGTGTCTGTTACCTAAGCACATATTCATTTGCTCACAATCAGGCGTTTAAGTTGTACATGGTCAATAAACGGGTTGTAAGTGGTGAGCATATCTGAATGCTTATGGTTTGTAGTGGATTTAGTGCATGTGTTGAGTAACAATGAAATTAAGTATGCAAAAGGATGAGCATGTTTCTTCCTTTCATGAGTTTAATGGGTATAACTGTTGTATGAATGGAAAAGGAGCAAACTGCCTTTTTAAGAAGTTAATCTTACAATGCAGAATAACCATTATACATGCACTCAGTTCTGTCCCTTAGCCTTAATTTAATGTGGTTCCCATCTATATTCCTTGATAACAAACTCATTCTTAATTGGCACCAGTTTGTGCAGCATAGTATGCATCCAGTTAAACCAAGTGATTAAATTATTTGCACCCACACCTTCACCGTTTTAGTAGCAGTATCTGTCTTTTAATTAATCAAAGATTGTGAAAGTGATAGTGATTAATCCCCAAAACAAGCTTTTCTCACATTTTCTGTAAAAGCTGCACAAGTCCAACTATTTTAATAGTCAGTTTGTGTGTCCCTTCTCTTGGGATGTAGATTAAAGCTTATGCTTCCACAAGGGAGAAACCCAGCCTGTGGGAGAACCCAAACCATTTCAGTCCCTTCTGCTATCATGTACTTGATGCCATGTATTTTGCTAGATCCTTCATATATTTTATATACCCCATATTTCTCGATAATGCTGAAATCAGTTATGTTTCTTTTTGTATACCTCTCCCATTGTCATACTGTGCATCAGCAATTGCTGTATTCCTTCAAATGCATCAGACTGTTGCATCTTCCAAGGACCATCATCTTTTGGCTGCCAACTGACTTTTTTGAGAGCTTTCTCAAGCAGCCAGTCATCAATCTCCACCTTTGTTTGACTTGTTCATTTTCCAAGGCATCATTTTGGTCATCCATCTCTACTAGGTACAGGGTTCTGCTTTTTGATGTCAGTGCTTTCCTCCAGTACAGTGATGCTTCTGTGTTGTCAGCTGTCATGTCTTTGGGTAGACCAAATATTTCAATATAATAAGATTTCACACATCTCAAATTAGTTTTATAATATTTTTTCAACACCTGCACGTTTGAAATTCATAACCTTCACATCTTTTGTACTTTATAAATACTGTTACTTTCAAATGCACCAGTCTCTTAAAGAAATGCGAAACTTTACTTCCATGTCGTTGTTTTGTCACCGGCTCCTGATGGTCTTTTGAATTTCCATTCCATGTTTCGTGCATCTTACTCCTTTAAAAAGCTCTCTACAATCTCCATGTATCGCACCTTCCTTTTTTAACCTCTGTTATTATACTATAATTTCCAATTCTGTATTTTTCTTATAAGTTCTTGTATTTCTCTCACCAGCAGCAGTTTTTTCCACTTTCATTTTCCCATGTTCTACATTTTTGTATATTTCATCCTTAAATAATTCACCAGGTCAGCAATTCCCCAAAATTCCCATGTTATAAGTAAAACAATAAGCCAACCCTAGAAAGAAAAAAGAAAAAAAAAAAAACGTTGAACTATAGTTACCCCTCCCGTAACAAAATATTCTATGTAGTGTTCCCAAAAAGCCACTCCTAACACCTTGATTTTTACTGCATCAGGTAGTAAATACATAGCTGGTGCATCATTTTCAAGGTCAAGTAAAAAATATCTTTATCATGTAAATCCTCTTTCTAAAGGACATAGGATACCAGTAGATATACATCTGGAGTATAATTTAAAAGGATAAGTAAAAGAAAAAAAATCTTAATCATGTAAATCCTCTTTCTAAAGCACAGACAATACCACTTCCACAGTTCACAAACATTGTTCATATTTTCAACACCTCCCAACATTCTTCAAGTCCTTCATCCATACTAAACTGTAAAGCCATGTCGTCCGAAAGTTCAGTATATGTGCAAAACAACCCTTTCCTTAAACCTTTACAATTTTGACAATGTTATGTAATCCTAAAGTTCTCCTTCATTTTCAAAACTGTCCACAGCTTTTGTAAATCTTGTTGTAAGCTCATAGGTAAGTACTAGTCTAGCTGCCGTTGTGGGCCATTATACGCCTAGCTAGTTTTCCTTTTTCTGTTAAAAATAACCTATCCCATTTGGGTATAAATTAGTCTTATCCATCCCATGGTCAATAACTGTATATTATCCCAAATAATAACAACTGGCATCATAACATAGATCATTTGATGGGACCCATCCATGGGTTAAAGCATTTGGGAGCTATCAAATAGTGATACAGGGGGCAGTCATGGGATAGATTTTCTGCTTCCAATCCACAGATCTATGTTGCGCTTGAAAATGGACATGGATTAGCAAGGAGGAAGTAAGGATAGCTATGAAGAGAATGAAGAATGGAAAGGCTGTTGACCCAGATGACATACCTGTGGAAGCATGGAGGTGTTTAGGTGAACTGGCAGTGGATTTTTTAACCAGATTGTTTAATGAAATCTTGGAAAGTGAGAGGATGCCTGAGGAATGGAGAAAAAGTGTTTTGGTACCGATTTTTAAGAATAAGGGTGATTTGCAGAACTGTAGTAACTACAGAGGGATTAAATTGATCAGTCACAGCATGACGTTATGGGAAAGAGTAGTGGAAGCTAGGTTATGAAGGGACGTGATGATTAGTGATCAGCAGTATGGTTTCATGCCGGGAAAGAGCACTACAGATGCGATGTTTGCTCTGAGAGTGTTGATGGAGAAGTACAGAGAAGGTCAGAAGGAATTGCATTGTGTCTTTGTGGACTTAGAGAAAGCATATGACAGAGAGGAGTTGTGGTATTGTATGAGGAAGTCGGGAGTGGCAGAGAAGTATGTAAGAGTGGTACAGGATATGTATAAGGGTAGTGTGACAGCGATGAGGTCTGCAGTGGGAGTGACAGATGCGTTTAAGGTGGAGGTGGGATTACATCAAGGATCAGCTCTGAGCCCTTTCTTATTTGCACTGGTGATAGACCGGTTGACAGATGAGATCAGACAGGAGTCCCCATGGAATATGATGTTTTCAGATGACATTGTGATATGTAGTGAGAGTAGGGAACAGGTTGAGGAGACCCTGGACAGGTGGAGATATGCTCTAGAGAGGAGAGGAATGAAGGTCAGCCGGACTAAGACAGAATATATGTGTGTGAATGAAAGGGAGGATAGAGGAATGGTGAGGATGCAGGGAGTAGTGTTGGCGAAGGTGGATGAGTTTAAATACTTGGGAGCAACAGTTCAGAGTAATGGCGAGTGTGGAAGAGAGGTGAAGAAGAGAGTACAGGCAGGGTGGACTGGGTGGAGAAGAGTGTCAGGAGTGATTTGTGACAGACGAGTACCTGTAAGAGTGAAAGGGAAGGTCTACAAAAGGGTACTGAGACCAGCTATGTTATATGGGTTGGAGACAGTGGCATTGACAAAAAGGCAGTTGTCAGAGCTGGATGTGGCAGAGTTAAAGATGTTAAGATTTGCACTGGGTGTGGCGAGGATAGACAGGATTAGGAATAAGTATATTAGAGGGTCAGCCCAGGTTGGACAGTTTGGAGACAAAGCCAGAGAAGCGAGATTGCATTGGTTTGGACATGTGCTGAGGAGGGATGCTGGGTATTTTTTGGGAAAAGGATGCTAAGGATGGAGCTGCCAGGTAACAGGAAAAGAGGAAGGCCTAAGATAAGGTTTATGGATGTGGTTAGAGAGGACATGCAGGTGGTTGGTGTGACAGAGCAAGATGCAGAGGACAGAAAGAAATGGAAACAGGTGATCCGCTGAAGAAGAAGAAGGAAGTCTGTTCTACAGCAGAGGTATCCTCTGTGAAATATACATGTCCTTCCGTTGATGTTGCAGAAGAGGTTTAGATCCTTAGACTGATTATTACTGATGCCATTTGACTTGCTGATGTAAAGTAAATCCATCAGTAATGGGTTGGAGGATGCCTTGTATGCCAGGCAGTGGTTAGTTACTTCTTCAATCTGAGTCTTGGAAAATCACATCATCTGCATAAGTTAGAAGTGAAAGAATCCTGAAAAATGATACCATTTTCCACAAATTGCAAAATAAGGAAATATCTAAGGGCTGAAAGGACACTTCTTCTAAATCACCCTGTTCAGCTCTCAGTCATGAGAAACAATATAGAAGACTGGCTATAAATCTATGCAATAAAACCAGCATGTACATCATTCACTTTCAACATCTATATTGTGTGAGAATAAAGTGAGACCATAACCTAAGAAACAAGTATCCTTAGTAACGTCATAAACATACAGCACAGGCAGCAGCCATCTTGAAACATGCATCAAAGAGTCACACTGTATCAATTCAAAGCCCATAAAGCAAACATCCACACAATAAAATATTGTAGTCATAGGTGACTTCACCACTCACCAAGCTGTGCAATGAGGTTAGGGTTAGTTACCTACCTGGTGGACGGTTTCACCACATTGTGCAGGCATTTAAGTCCTTGCACCGCAAGTACAAACATGAGAAGTAAACGGCTTGAAATGTACCTTCCTGAACTATATGAAGAAAGATATGCTGGAAATCTCAGAATATGTGTCCAAGCCAGCCATAAACTTAGTCTTACCATCACCAAGAATGAAGGACAGTAAAAAATAAAAGATTATTGACTTCAACAATCAGCTTAGCTTTAGGTGTCATTCAAAGGGACCCAATTATATATCAGCCTTGGAGGAGATGATAGAGTTTTATAACTGCCAAGGAAGGATGGCCTGTACCTTTCCCCTGAGGCTTTTGTGCATTGAATCAGACTTTGTTTGTTAGTGCCATTGTTTTTAGGAATATCAGTTCTCAAAAGCTTCCAACATACCAAAACAGAATCTGGATAACATAAAAGTTTTGCTGCTCAGTACTGTAAGTCTTACTCTGGAAAGCACTGAAATATGTATCATTGTGTGACCTGGTTCAAGACCACTGAGAGCATCCTATCTGTGCAAGGTTTCAATGCCTACCACATGTTCCGGCCCAACACACTAGATGGCATGACTAAAGGTGGAGGAAATATTTGTGAAAAAAGCAAACAAAAAAAAAAATCTTCCCTTCCAGACTAGTTAGACAAGATACCAACCTGGAATGTCTTGACATCCACATTTTATTAACAAAATGCCTTATCACATCATGGCTAACTATAGAACCTCCTCTTTGTACCCCTCAGCACATAATTCTTACCAAACTAGTGTAGAGTCCCTCTGCATTAAGCCAGACTCCATTCTCTTAATGGATTTCAAATATACTTCCATTAACTGGGAGATGTATCATCCTGGAACATTTCTGCTCAGAGATTTGTGGACTTCATCAATACAAACTATTTGAACTAGTTAGTCTGCACCCAACCAGGAGCAACAAAATCCTGGACTTGATCCTCACCAGTATGGAACAGCTCTTTTCCCTACCAATTGTAAGTCTTTTTCTGGTCAAATCAGACCACAGATCAGCCACGTTTGCCTTAAAATGGAAGCTAGTAGCATACTGCAAAACCTCAGTATGCAGAAACTATGCTGAATTTAATGCACTAAAACTGAGAGATGACCTGGCTAAATGCAGTATCCTGTTCCAACTTAATGACCCCACTGCTTATGCAGAGTCATTTACTGCCAAATTCTATGCATATGAATAACCTGCATAGATAAAGTTGTCCAGCTCAGAAGTAAATATAATGTCAAATTCAAAAATTAATAACAATCATGAAACCTAAATATACAAAGGCTCTGTAATAAAAGGAAAAAAAAACTTATTGCTAGTAAAAACAAATGCAACACCCAAGATGCAAAAAGCTCTTGCTAAATTTAACAAGGATCTCCAGACCCTGACTAAAACAACCAAACTGTATGTAAGAAAGGAAATTGCTACACAGACAAAGGACAACCTCTAACATCACCTCCTCTCACCTTCTGCATTCCCAGATTTCACACCCAAATCTACACTCCCAATCTTCCATGAACAAGTCTTCAAGATACTATGCAAGACCAAGAACACTAGGGGATGGAAAGTTTATAGAACTGCTTACTGACCATCCTGAACCAGGACCTGTCAGTCCCCATACAGAGGCTATTCAGTGTAAGCCTCCAAACAGGCTTTGAGCTGGATGAATAGTGGACAGCAACTACCATCCCCTTGCATAAAATTGGGGTGTTGATGGACCTGGGAATTAATAGACTCACAAGTCTGACCAGCTTCATCTATAAGGCTATGGAAAGGAACATTATATAATTTATAAATAAAAGTACAGGTGACCTGCAAATTTGACCCAGGCCAGTTTGAATTTATTAAGGACAGATCCTGCCTACTTAACCTGGTTGACTTCTTTGAGAAGATTACTTGAAGCAATGGAAACATCATAGCTTACCTGAGTATGGTAAATGCTAATTCCTGTGTTGCTTGTTGGATAACAAATTGGTTCACAAACAGAACCCAGGAATTTAAGATGAATTACTCTACGTCCTCCAAAAGACATATCATAGGGGTATATCCCAGGGTTCAGTCCTTGGATCACTCCTCTTTGGCATTTACTTCTTAGTGGTCAAAGATACTGTTAAGGGTTCATGACTGCAAACTTAGTAACATCATAAACTCCCCAGAGAACACCAAGATCCTCCATGATGACCTTTCCCAAACCAACAGCTGGTGTCAAAAAACATGGACTAAAACTGAATGCAAAGATATATACAGTATAATAGTATCCTTCAGCAAGCAGGAAGTCCACTGTAACACTTACATTGACAATACACCCCTGATTTTTTTTTCCAGTAGCTGGGGACTTGGGGAAACTTTGTAAATAACAACTACATAACCCCCATTGCTAGAAAGTGTTTTTTCATTGCCTGGCTTGTTACTAAGAGTATGTCATCCATTTACAGGGTTGTGATCATTTCAATGTATTCAGCACTCATTGGACTGATCATGGAGTATAATGCCTCCTTCAGTATGTACCTGTGCAAACACTTCACACAACTCGAATGGCCATAATGCTTTCTAAGAAGGTCAAATACCTAAATCTTAAACAATATGCAGATGGTCTGAAAGCTTTGTCCATTTTCTTGGTGTCATACATTCTATGAGAGGTCCTCTGTGCCTTGCATACAGGGCATCAACAGTCCCTATCCTGTCATAGCTACTGCAAATTTGCAAGTCCACGAAGAGCATAAATACCAGCTCAAGAGATGTATATCTGTTTTGCAACATAAATAGAACATGTTGGAAGGATACATGTATACATACATACACAAGTATTTCAAGCATGGGTATTAATGCCTTTCTAGCCTGACAATATACCAAAACATTTGTACCATAATAAGTGTCCAAGCTGTTTGTAAAAATAGCTAAACTAGTGCTTGCCTTAATGTAATTTGGCAGTCTGTTCCATGCATTAGCTGCTCTCTCAGAGAACCAATTAGTACACTCCTCATTCTTATAGAATCTTCTCCATAGGTTTTCTGGTGAACCTGTGCTATTTTTGATAACTTCAAACATTGCCAAAGGTAGTTGTCTCTAAATGCCCTATATAACTGAATAAGAACTCCTCTTAAATATCTATATGAAACACTGCACAACTTCAGATATTTTAGTCTTTCATAATAACTTAAATTTTCCCATCCATGGATGCTCTTGGTATATTTCTGCTGTACTGTTTTCAGTTTACTTATACTTGTTTTCTTATATTTCCACATTTTTCTTCCATACTCAAGTATGGGTCTAATGTAACTAACACACATTGACTTCATCATTTCTGATTTCCTAGACTTTCTAAGTCTTTTATAGAGCCTATAGATTTATAACTATCATCAACCAATTGGTTGATATGATTAGGGAAAACTGAAAGTTGGATCTACCCATAAACCCAGGTCCAAAAATGAATCTATAGTTTGTGTCGTGAAACAGCCCAGCCAGCTGGAATTTTGTAAATAATTATGTCATTTGTGAATGTCAACATGATTTATATGCTTGTGTTACAAGTGTATTAGAACTGTATGGTATGTGTATATTAAACTGCTGATACAGAAGTGTGTGTTGAGCAGGGTTTGTTCAGTACTGAGCTTAAAGATGTAGCCACAGTGTACCCTGCTAGATTAGAACAGAAACTTATATACACTATCATAACTGTTTAGATGTATATATTTTAACAATGGAAGCTGGAACACAGGAGGTTAATTTCAGAAAAATAGCTGAAAAGTTAAATTACTTTATGACAGCCAGAGACGGGGTGTCTATACTAGGGAGGCTCTCCATGTTGCCTTGAAAGAGAAGTAATTACTGGGCTTGAGATGTGAAAGTGTTTATTGTTTTATGACTTCCAGTATCTGCCTTAGAACTAAGGAAAAACAAACTTGTTTATGTATTTTCACAGGTAGATACTAAATGCTATTGTTTTTGAGCCTGAGAACTGATGTCAGATGACAAGAAATTGTCATTCTGTAAGTATCCCAGCAGTAATATTTCGGATATTAATTTGGGAAGTCTGTGGCAGAAAGTCAGCATTCTGTATTTGTCTTTGACCTGACAACATCAAGATCCACTCACCACATTTGTCTTGCTTGCTCTGAAAGTAAGTTAACTAGGGTATAGTAATCTCTCTTAGATACAGTCAGGAATATAGTGAAGTACAGCTTGGATGTTTTCTTTATTTATTTGAGACTGTCCTGCAATGTTGTTTTAAATATTTCCTGTGATTTTAAACTCTAATGTAACTGATTATTTACTGAGTATTTTCTTGTTCTTTTATTAGTTATTATTAAATATATTTAAACCTTTCATTGTGGCTGATATCTGTGAGACATATTTAAGTTCTGAGAGTACTTGCATATTTATTTGATGACACCGTGAGCCACTCATAATAGCCTTGCTCTTGGTGAAACTACCATTTGGATTAATAGTAACATTACACAGTAAGAGGCATAGCTAGTAAGTCTGTGCCAGCCTTTCCCAGGTGAATGTGTGCTTGTATATAAATCAAACCTCAAAGAGTGTGTGTGTGTCAGCTACTTGGGCAGGGACACGAAGCACTGTTTGGACAGAGAAGGGTGCTGGACGCTTGGCTTAGCCACTCAACTGAGGTTTCAACTCCATAGCTGTGCCATTGGGGAGTCTTATTGGGGGTCTGGAGAAAGAGGGAGAAACCAGCCCCAGACTGACTGTGGTGTCTGTGTGCTCTTAAGAGAAATTGCACTTTACTGCATGTGTACCTGTCATCCTCTCAATGTACATCCCCCACTGGTGCTAGTGGTGAGGATTGAGCCTTCTTGATTACTGGGCCAGTGGTGGGGTGTCACAGTTTCAGTGACTGTATGCTGTATTAAATATTCTCCTTTTAGTTTGGATCCCAAATCTTGTATGCTTAGATTTTGATGCATTTTTCAGTATATTATTCCAAGTGGTCCATTTAGTTGAGCTATTTTGCCGACATGCTCTGTCTGTATCACACATAGTCAGGTTACCTAATTTCAAGTCATCTACATACTGACTGGATAGATATATATCAAGGAAAAATATCACTCCTTAGAATTGTCTTCTTCTCCACATAGAGTATTTTTCTTACACCGTTCAGATATAATTTGGAAGAATAGTGGGATAATCACAACTTCTGTCCTGGTTTAGTACCTTGTCCCTAATGGGTAGGGGCAAGATTTAAATGTTGTGTTTACTTCTTGCTTATTCATACTTGAAATAAAAGGGCAAAAAATGTCATGGGATAGTATGGCTAGGTTTCTAAACCTAGTAAGTAACTATGAACCTATGATGCAGTGATATCTGATTGTTTTTGATTTGACAGTGTGTGTGGGACACTTTGCTGATAGGTTTGATTGTTGCTTTGGTGGAAAACTCTCTAGTTTTGAGTTTGGAATATTCTGCACTTGGGTTCACATTTTTGCTATGGTGCTGTATGTACTATCCAGGGCATCTGCAGGATCATGGTAGAATAAGCCTACTTACTCCGGCAACACCTGGGATGTGACTGCTTATCACCAAAGTACCTGTGACATGCTTTTCAGGAACCATCATGTGACTAGGGTTGTTGTTTTTATTCCTGATGAGAGAAGTGGGAAAAGGACATTGATTCCTAGTTGTGTGTAGCTGTTGTGAAATCAGCACTAGAAGTAGCTAATTTTTAGAATCACCATTACTCATCTTTCTTTGCATACCTTGCTTAATTCCTTTCACTCTTTTTGCAATGTCCAGTGCATTCTCTCTGTCTTACTATTAGTGTGTGTGCAACTAAGCACTAAGTAAAGTTGAAATATTTCAGTAATCATACTAGTGTATGATGGATTTTTTTAGTTGAAAAAAATCTATTGACTAGAAATTGCTTTGATGGGTGCACTACTGTCTTGTCTAGTGTTATGACTGACCTATGTTTTTGGTCAGTTATCCTGAGTACTGAGACCAGACTCAGTCCTTCCCCTTTGTCAACATAGCTCAACAGTTTGCTTTCACCACATCTGTGGCTAGTCTGATCGCACTATGTGTTGTAAGGCAGTGTGGTAACTGCTCTATGCTTACCAACTGCTTTCTGGTTCTACTAATTAATAGTACAAGCTGCAAGAGATAAGAAACATGGAGGCAAGCATCTCAAACCAACCCACTATCACCAAGTGTCATACATTCACAATACCACATCAACCACAAAACCTCACTAGGCATATAATTTTTGCTGACACTTTAAAGAAAAAATGCCAGCGGCACCTGGAATACATTCTGAAAGATTTCTTACCAGCCAGCATTACAAAAAGCAACATCTACTCACTCTTCATTCACATGCACTGCAAATTCATACAGCTCTCGTAAGAGTTACCAGGAAAGAATCTCTAAGCACATAAGGCTTACTAAGTCAGCTTCTGCACTGGGAAATGTTTTAATCACATGTGGCACTATAGTTTGGCATAGAGACTCTGCAATCAACAAACTGGCCAAAAAAAGGGTGAATGTAAGCTGCTTGGCTGATGAAAGGATTGTTGTTGACAGAAAGGCTAAAAGTTTCCTTGAACTAAGCAAACATCAATATGACCCAGTTTTGTCCCATTTGAAAATGAGTGACCTGGGGCACTCCACTAAGAAGGACATGATGAAAAGCTTGAATCTTACTACACATGTGTTAGAGACAGGAAGGCCACTTGTCTTGAGTAAAACCTTGCCTTCACCAAGTATGATGCCTAGATATCAAGAGAAAATAATCATCTTTAACAATTTGCAATGTAGTTGCCATCATTCTAAGGGTATCAGTGTGTGTTTGCCTGGTATGAGGTGGTAGGTAAGGTTTCCTTTTTGGTAATGCTGCATTATACTTCTCATAGCAAGGCTTCTGCATACTGGCCAAAGCCTTTGGTGTTCCCATAGAGCCCTTTTTTGGCAGAACCCCCCTATTGGGCACTCAAACATAACAAACTCGGACATAAATTTGGATAGCATCATGGACACACTAACACTACTCATTTCTCTGCATAGAATAAATAGAAAGATGCCAGAACTCTTGGCCCTCCTGTAACCTAAATGTTATTTTTATAGTTGCTTACACTCTGTTGTATTTCTTTTATGCTTATGTCTTATATTTCCCAGATTTTTTCATGATGTAGCAGCAATTTCATGATACACAGAAACATACAAACAGAAAAGTAGTGAACACTGCCATATGTCCAGATATAATGTACAGCCTGTCCTCTTAACCACAGCTTGAAAGTACAATTCTGCATATAAGGGGGATATGAAACCGCTTAGATGTCTGACTGAAGGGCAACACCTGCTTCCAGAAGACATAATCGTTCCATTATTTTATATATTTGAGTCTTACAACAGTTATCTTCATTATTTTTATCTTCTTGAACACTAAGTTAGTACGCAGCTGTATATTTCGTACATTATGTGTGTGTGTACACTTAACTGTGTGTTTATGTGTTTACATTCATGTATTCAGTTGAAATTTTAATGACTGGAAAAGCACTGTATCTCTAAATTTTAACAAGACACTTAATACTTTTGTGTTGAATAATTTGTATTGGTTTGCAGGCTGCTTAGTTTAAATTGTACAATAAGGTCTAAAATGCAAGCCTTATACTGAGTGGTAAGTGTTTTTATGAAGTTTGAGAATTCAGTGGAAAGAAAATTGGGTCTGAAAGACAATTTAGGTTTAGTACAAATGAAAGAAGGCAGGCTTGTATATGTAATAGATTCTTAGTGGATGAAACAACTGGCACTGGGGAAGAAATAATCAAGATTGTGGCTGTGAGGATGAAATAATAAATATTATGAGCTATCAGATTGTGCACTAATCTTTAGTAAATGAGACCAAGACATTTGGGAGGTCTGGATGAAAAACTGGAATGTGAACACTTAGAGAGGAGCAGTGCAAGTGTGATGGTTGCAGGAGATGTTAAATGAAATGTTAGATTTCAAAAAGAATGAAATAAGGAGACTGAGTAGATGGGGAGAAATTATGAGATACAGAAGTGCAGCAAATAGACAAGAAACTGGAGGGCAAGCAGAGACAGGCTACAGCAAAGGGAAAATGGGATATAGGTTCAATTGTAAAGGAAATGTAGAGGTGGAAAAAGGCTGGTAAAGGTGGACAAAAGAAGAAAGGGAGCCATATGACGGGTTAGAGGACAGGTACATGTGAAACTGTTACCCTGGAATTGAAGGATCAGAAAAAAAGCTGTGTTGGATTTGGTGGAAAGTAGATTGGAAGGTCAAAATTATAGTGATGGATAGAGGAATATGTGGTGTTTGTAAAATAATATTTAGATTTTTATGAAGAAAGAGAGTTGTGAGGAAAGCAAAGGTTACAGAGGGTACCGTATATAGGGGAGGTGCTTCCTGCATAAGGCACGTGGGGGTAAGGCAGGAGTGCCAGATGGGTTTCCCATACAATTTTGTAAGGTGGCAGTAGTGGAAGTGGGTGTTAGGTTGAGTTCTTTAACAATATTACAGAGGTGGGAGAAGACTTGGAAGGCAAGACAAGATGCAAAAGATGATACATTGCAGTCTTATCAAACGACAAGGGAGACAGGGAGGATGTGAACATTATTGGCCTATTTGTGCAAGTCTGACACAAAATGTTTGGCTAGGTTTTCATGGCTAGCATAAAGGAGGCAATAGCAAGAACTGTGTAGTTTTTAAGGGGGGTTTTAAAGGTAGGACATTAATGTTAAATCTTACAGAGTGGTGCCAGAGGAAGATACACGGGAAAGTGGGATGATGTTATGAAATGTCCAGAAAGCATTTGATTCTGTTAGCTGTGGCTTTTTGCTCAGAATGCTCAGGCAAACCATTGGGAGGAGTTGAGTTCTGTAGAGACCATTAGCTCGAAATTGCTCTTTGTGATCAAGGATTAGAATAATGAAGGAATGTTGGCTATAGTAGTGTTGGTATGTCCCTTTTCACTCGGCCTGCTTTTACTGGTTTGGAAAACATAAATCAGAGGGCAAAGAAATTAATATGAGAGTGGGGGAGTAGAATTGAGTGAGGCAGTATAAATCTATTTCTGTTTCAAGATTTAGAATGGATGTTACCACAGGTACTGGAACCTTTTGAGTAATTTGGGTGTGAAAACAGGCACTGATTTTCATTTTTTTCCTGGGCAAATACCTTAAAAGCTCAAATTTGGACTGTCGGAGAATTGCAAATAACAGGATTTTCACAGAATTTGGCATTTTTGCCCAGACAGCTAACTAAACACAAGATATATTTCTGCTCATGTTTATTATTTATAACATTGTCAGTGTGCATTATTAAGTATCTTCTGCCTAGAATTTTTCATTTTCAATATATTTTGATGCAAAGAAAATTATAATGGAATCCCCATAATGATTGGAAATTACATTTAAAAATCATTCATATAATTCTCAAATTTCATCTTAAGAAAATGGAATTAATTTTTTTGAAAACCAGAAATCAGTCCTCTGTGTTTGGAGTGAGTTTGGTTTTTCATCCCAGAAAATTATTTGTGGGTAAGTGTGTACCTACAGTAGAGGAGATAAGGAATAAGAACTGGACAGACCTGAGGAGGAAGTAAAAGGAGTGTTGGATCTACAAACCTGAGTATTATCTAACCATACCACATCATAGGATAGATGGTCAGCCAAGGCCAAAAGTTTCTGATGGTGAGAAGCCTAGTCTTACTTCTAATTCTATACATATTAAATGTAACATGAAGGAAAGGAAGGATAGATTAAATGGAAATAGTATATCATAAGTCAGTTTGGAGTAATGAAAGGTGTAGTATAGGAAAAACAGATTAAGGGGTGGTATGGTACTTGGTAGTTGTGGTTTGCTGGGTTTGAAGTGATATATGGGATCACTGAATATGAAAGAGAAGCATAAGTGAAAAAGTAATGTACATTAATGATGGCAAAGACTGGAGAAATGTGAGGGAAGACTAGCAGGGCTGACGATGAGGGATTTAGTGATGACAGTGCCAAAAAAGAGTGATTAGATTTGTAGAGGAAGTAACGGCAACATCAAAGAGTAAGTAGATTTGTAAGAGCAGTAGATGTGAAAATAGAATCTAGGAAAATGGTGATACAGATTTATAGGAAGAGAAAGAGTGGGAGGGGAAAAAGGGATTTGGAGTACAAGTGTGAACTGTCTGATAGTAAAGAGGGTGTAAGTAAGAAGCTTTAAAATTATGCAAAAAAAGATTTGGGGTTGTATGAAGGGGATTACAATATGCAGTGGTGTTTGAGGGAAGATGGGAAAAGAAGTGAAAATGCAGGCTGAAAATGGGAAAAAAAGGAAGATCAAGAAGGTAGTCTAAAGGTAAGTATGAAATAGGTAGATATTTATTTTATTTGCTTTCCAAATGAATAAGTGACTGGCATAAAAATGTATTCAGCCATGGCCCAGGTCAAAAGGCAGCCAGAAGTTTTCAAAATGGCGCACACACACACACACACACACACACACACACACACATATATTTGCTGCCACCTTAGATTAGTTCCCTGTGCCTCTGTCCAGCAGAGCCACTGAAGTGATCTCCAGGGTAAACTTTCTGCTCCCCATCCACTCGTCAAGATTTCTCTTGAAGAGAGTTAGCGAGGAGCTCTGCTTAATGTAGATTGGAATCTTGTTCCAGAGTATGGGAAGTCTCTGGGACAGGAATCTATCCCTCCAGCATGTCCTGTTTATTGTTGTGGTGTGGTTTAGATCCCTGGAGTGTGTGGCTCGAGAGGATATGGTTTTCTTTAGGTGGAGCATGTCCATCAGTTCTGGGTTGGACATGGCCTTGTATGTCAGTCAGAGATCACCTCTGAGTAGACGGTGAGCTGCATAAGGCATCTGCTTGAGGTCAGTGATCCCCTTGATGAGGTACTTCTGTGGTCTTTCCAGTTGTTGCAGGTGTCTTGTAAGGTAAATCCCAAATGGGGCATTGTACTCTATGATGGGTCCGATGAGTGATGCGTAGAGGGGCCCAATGACCTCTTTCGATCTGGAAGCAAACCCTTTTGTGATTAGGTGGGCACATAGAAGGATTTTCTAACCACTTTGGCAATGTGATTATCAAAGGAGAGGTTACTATCTACTTGGGTCCCCAGATCCCTTATTACGTCTTCTGTATTTAGGGGGCTACCACCAATGTGGTAGTTTGTGGGTTCTTTGTTTTTTCCAAAGGAGATGACTATGCACTTTTTGGCATTTAGTTTGAGGCCATGGTTTTGACACCAGGTATCTGTGTCAGTGAGACCCTTTTGGAGGATGTCTGTGTCAGCCGGAGAGTCAATTATAGCCTCTAGTTTGCAGTCGTCTGCGAACTTGGTCAGCCATAGTCCACCTGTGCTTGCCTGTACCTCTGAGAAGTATATGCTGAACAGGAGGGGTCCTAGGACTGAGCCCTGGGGAATGCCACTTGTAACTGGTTTAGAGTCAGACCTAGCTCCCGCAGCTCTTACCATGTGGATTCTGTCCGTGAGCCAGTTGGTAACCCATCTCGTGACGTAGGGGTTTATGTTCAGGCTGGTGAGCTTGTCTATAATACCTGAGTCGGGAATGGTGGCGAAGGCCTTTGCGAGGTCTTGGTAGGCTGTGAGAACCACCTTTCCCTCGTCTATAACCTTGGTAACAATCTCAAAGAAGTCCACCAGGTTTAGGAGGCATGATCTGCCCTTAACAAAGCCGAACTGGGTAGGGTCCAGTGTTTGGAGGTTCCCAATGTCTCTGTTAATGAGATCCATGAAGATGCGCTCCATAGCTTTGCAGACCAAGCTAGTCAGACTTATAGGGCGATAGCTCCCAGGGTCCGTTGTGGCTCCACCTTTGTGGAGCAGATTGACAATTGCTGTGTGCATGTAGCCTGTGGAGAGGCTGAGTTTAAACAGTGTGTTTAGGTGAGGGGTTAGTTCATCTTTGAACTCATGTAGGACGCAGCCTGAGATACTGTCTGGTCCCATTGATGCTGTGTTTTTGGCTTTGGAGAGGGCTGTTTTAACCTGAGTGTCTGTGATTTCAGGGGCACTACATTCTTCTGGTATAGTTATTCCCCCATTTGGGGGTGAGAGGGGTGTGATGTTTGCACTGAACCTATCTGCCAGGATGTTGGCTATATCGGTTGGTTCAGTGTATTTTGTGCCATTGTGCACTAACTCCATGCAGATCTGGGAATTCCCACTTAGATTCTTGACATAGCTAAAGAATGCCTTGTGGTTATCTTTGGAGTCCATGGCAATTTTTCTTTCGAAGCTAGCCTTGGATGATTTTATAAGGGAACGTAGTTTTTTACTGATACTGATCAGGGATGTCTTCCCTTCTTGGCATTTTACTCTTCTATGCACTAGTTTCCTCCTTGACCCGCCGTGGTGGTGCTGCGGTAGTATTGTCGCCTCACGGTTCGATTCTCAGCTTAGTCTTCTGCTTGGAGACATGCGTGAATGGGCGTACCTTCTTTGAAGGTTGTGCATTAGGGCTGGTAACTCGGCACGTAAAAATCAACTACCAATCATTAGCGAACCGGAGTTCCGCTGTGGTGACCCCTAACCAGGAAAAGCCGAAAGAAGACTACATGTACTAGTTTCCTCCTTCTATTGTATAGCTTGTTTATGGCAGGGGTCCACCAGACTGGTTTCCTTTTCTTGGAGGAGTGAGTCTTGGTTTTGTTTGGGATAGCACGATCCATGCATTCTTGTAGGTGCCCGTAGAGTGCATTAGTAAAGGATTTTGCAGCTTGGACAGCGTTATCCTTTAGCATGGGGGCTTTGAAACTTCCCACCTCGGTCTTAAGTAGCGTGAAGTTTGTTTTTGAAAACTTTTCTATGGTGGTTTCTTTGACCGGGGGTGGTTGCGGAATGTGGATATCCAGAGTGATTAGTTTATGGTCAGATCTAACCAGCGAGGGGTTGACTGGTGTGTCATGTGGTCCCATGTTGGTGATGACCAGGTCCAATATGTTGTCACCTCTTGTGGGGGTGTTGACCAGTTGATCCAGGGCATTTGAGTTTATAAATTCTAGGAAATGTTGGGCAAGTGAGTTTGTACTTGAGTAGTTCTGTCAGTTAATGTTTGGGTAATTGAAATCACCCAATATCAGGGTGTTTGGTAGGACCTTTATGTTTCCCTGTGTTTCCAGGAATGCGAAGTGGGGGTCCTGGGACATGGTGGGTGATCTGTAGCAAGCTATAATTTGAATAGCCGTTTTGTCTGTTGTTAGTTGCACGTGAATGATCTCTGAAGCATCGTGCTGTGCCACTAACCTGGAGGTGTGGGTATCCTTGATGAATATGGATACTCCCCCACCTTTTGTATTTCGGTCTGGGTTTTGTGGCCAAAATGTATGGTATGAGTTGTAGCCTGTTAGTGCTTGAGTGTCCTCTGGAGCCTTAAACCAGGTTTCTGTTACTGCACATATATCAATTTCCTCCATACTGAGGAGTGCCTCTTGTGCATGCATTTTGAGGTTTAGACTTCTGGCATTGAGTAGGATTACCCTCAGTTTTTTGTTACTTGTGCTATTTATAGCGGTGGGTTTGTCTTTTGAGCCTTGCCTAAAAAAGGCACTATGGGGGTGGCAAGTGCCTTGGCCAGTATTCGAAAGCCTAAAGGTGACAGGTGCAAGCCATCTACAGCGAAGCAATGTGGCTTGTCGAGCATGTCATCCCAGGCTGACAGACACTGGATCCCCTTTGAATGACACCAGAAGCTTAGCCAATTGTTAAAATTGATAATTTTTTTCTCTATACCACGGAATAGAGAAAAAAATTATCAATTAACTAAGCTTGGTGTCAAGGATCCAGTGTCTGTCATCCCAGGCTGACAGACACTGGATCCCCTTTGAATGACACCAGAAGCTTAGCCAATTGTTAAAATTGATAATTTGTTTCTCTATTTCGTGGTATCATTCTTGGTGAGGGCAGGATGCTACTCAGAGTCAGGGTCATACCTGCCTGGGCTATGTGATCATAGAGCTCCTCCATGTCTCTTTTCATGTAGTCCAGGGAGGTACAGCAGGTCATTCACACCAACATGGACAATGACAGAGTCATATTTGTACTTGTTCTTTAGTGTCCTGAGTGCTTGTGTTATGTGGCGGATCCTGGCACCCGACAGGCAGATAACAGTAACCTTGTCCTTTTCAGCCTGGTGAGTGGTACGTCAGTGTGCCTGACTATAGAGTCGACTATTACTAGTATGTTGGGTATGTTATTTTGCCTTAAGAGCTGTGATTGCTTGGCACACTGGTTTTGTGAAGTATGTGTTTCATGGTTTGTGTTGGGAAGTGGTGGTTGCTTGGATGTCTGCTTTGGAGGTCTCTCTTGCTTTTGCAGATTTTTATTTAGAGCCTCTGCGAATGTTTTCATGTATTTATGTGTGTTTTTTTACCTGTGCTGGTTTCATAGGTCTATGTGAAACTGGTGGTGTGATGCAAGTAATTACCTTCTCCTCTTGACTGCCTGTTCCAGTCTTGGGTTTAGAGAGCTTAGCCTCCAGTTTGGCTGTATAATTGCATCTCTCGCATGTATTAGTGTTTCTTGGAAGGAGGGGAGTGTTGTCTGTGTACATGAGGCAATTGTAACATTGCCTTAAAATGTCCAGATTCACCAGTTGGACCAGAGAGTACACCTGAATTCACCCTTTGGACATGCCTGATAGGTACAATGAACTGTTTTACTGATTGGTTGGTAAGGTCAAATAGAGAACCTTGTCCTTCTCTACAGTATAGGGGGAGGTCTAGTGCTAAGGTTTATTAGTGCTTGCTATGAGTTTAGAGCAAGTGCTGGGATGAGAAGTGGATGGTTTGAGTGCTTTAGTTGAAAGTTTGTCTAGTCCCAAGGGAAAAATTGAAGAGTTGACTATGGAGCCGGGAATAGTTATACCCTAGCTAACTGGCGCTGCCCGGTGCACAAAACCGCGCAAATGCGGGTTTTATAGCAGGGAAATGAAAGAGATAGAAATTAACCCAAAATGGCCAATAAACTACTAATTTCTGGGTGAAACCACTCCTCCAGGGACAGATAGGTTGCTCAAAGCTCCGTCTCTCACAGTGAACAGAGAAACTTCCTTCTGTCCAAGTAAGGTATGGGCAAACACAGAAACTTTGTAACACAGCTCTGAATTCAGTACTGACATGAAAACTGAACTAAACTAGCTTAGAAAGGTGGGAAAACAAGTATATTTTTTTGTTTTCTTCAGAAAATAAATCAGATACAATCAAAAAAACACTTTAAATGCACAGAAATGACTATCACACTTGAGTGTGTAGCCTACAACAGTTAAACAGATAATTTAAACACAAACATGACTTTGCTAAAGTGCAGGCAGTAAAATAAGTACAATACATAGCTGAAACAAGCTTTTTTAAATCACAGAAACTCTAGAATATCGGCGTTTTAGGCGGAATTGGCTAAAGGCAGCAAGAAAATGCAGAAAATTATACTTTATCACTCCAAAGTCTCTCTTTTGTCTCTATGCTGCTGTAGAACTCTGCAGGGCACCAGGCAGGAGCTTGCTGAGCTGTATACAAGCACAAAAACCTTGCAAATGTGGGTTTTATAGCAGGGAAATGAAAGAGATAGAAAATAGCCCAAAATGGCCAATAAACTACTAATTTCTGGGCTGAAACCACTCCTCCAGGGACAAATAGGCTGCTCAAAGCTCCCTCTCTCACAGTGAACAGAGAAATTTTCCTTCTATCCAAGTAAGGTATGGGCAAACACAGAAACCTGTAACAGAGCATTGGATTCAGTAATAACCTGAAAACTGGATTATACTAGCTTAGAAAGACAGGAAAACAAGTATATATATTTTTTTCAGAAAATAAAGCAGATACAATAAAAAAAAACCTTAAATGCACAGAAATGGCTATCACACTTGCGTGTGTAGACTACAACAGTTAAACAGGTAATTTAAACATAAAAACGACTTTGTTACAGTGCAGGCAGTAAAATAAGTAGAATATGTAGCTGAAAAAAGCTTTTTAAATCACAGAAACTCTAGAATATCTGCGTTTTAGGCGGAATTAGCTAAAGGCAGCAAGAAAATGCAGATGCATGGCACATCTTCACTTGACAATATTTGCCCACTCTTCCTTGCGAAAGCACTCCAAATCTGTCAGATTGCAAAGCCATCTCTTGTGCACAGCCCTCTTCAGGTCACCCCACAGATTTTCTATTGGATTTAGGTTTGGGCTCTGGCTGGGCCATTCCAAAACTTTAATTTTGTTCTGGTGAATTCATTCTTTTGTTGATTTGGATGTATGTTTGGGGTCATTGTCATGTTGAAAGGTGAAAATCCTCCTCATCTTCATCTTTCTAGCAGATGCTTGAAGGTATTGGACCAAAAGTCACTGGTATTTGGAACTGTTTGTAATTCCATCCACCCTGATTAAAGCCCCAGTTCCAGCTGAATAAAAGCAGCCCCAAAGAATGACACTGCCACCACCATGTTTCACCATGAGGGTGGTGTTTTTTTGGTGATGCGAAGTGTTGTTTTTGTGCCAAACATACCTTTTGGAATTGTGGCCAAAATGTTCACCCTTGGTCTCATCAGACCATAACACATTTTCTTACATGCTTTTGGGAGACTTGATGTATTGTTTTGCAAATTTTAGCAGGGCCTGGATGTTTTTCTGTTTAAGAAAAGAATTCTGTCTTGCAACCCTACCCCATAGTCCAGACATATGTGGACTACGGGAGATTGTTGTCACATGTAGTACACAACCAGTACTTGCCAGAAATTCCTGCAGCTCCTTCAGTGTTGCATTAGGTCTCTTGGCAGCCTCCCTGACCTGTTTTCGTCTTGTATTTTCATCAATTTTGGAGAGACATCAAGTTCTTTGTAATGTCACTGTTGTCCCATATTTTCTATACTTTTTGATGACTGTCTTCACTGTGTTCCATAGTATATCCAATGCTGTGGAAATTTTTTTGTACCCTTCTCCTGACTGAAAGGTATCAATGAAATCCCTTTGATGCTTTGTAATCTATCTGCAAACCATGGCTTTTGCTGTAGCAGGCAACTAAGTAAACGTCAGGAAAATCCTACTAGGACAGTTGAACTTTATTTGGGGTTAATCAGAGTCTCTTTAATTGATGGAAGGTGTGTACCCAAGAAGACCGACTGTTGTAATTAAATCAAAAGGTGCTTCAACAAAGTATTAGTTTAAGGGTGTGCACACTTATGCAACCAGCTAATTGTACATTTTTTATTTTTTATATTTTCCCCCAACAGATTTGTTTTTCAATTGAATTATACATGTTATAGGTCACATTAAAGGTGGGAAAAGTTTTGAAATGATTTATTGTGGTCTCATTTTTTATATAGCAAAAAACTGGCATTTTTATAAAAAAGGGGTGTGTACACTTTTTATATCCACTGTGTGTGTGTATTTTTTTCCGAAAGTTACATTTTGAACTAACTTTTGCATTCAGTTCATATTATAATCAACATTTACAGTTGACGTAACTGTGAGAATTGTGTATTTTTGCTTAAATGCCATGTATGTGTATACCACCACAACCTAATAGTGCATGGTCAGTTGATGTTGTTGTCCATCTTAAGCCCTGCAAATGTTCATTAAAATGCATAAATTCCTTTCTCCATTTGAAAGGCTCCCATTTTCAGTTTTCAGCAGAGGCAAATGTACATAACATTCTTCCTTTTTTTCATTTTAATCATATATTGTGCAAGGATGCTAGCTGTGATATACTTTAATAGCAATTATAGTTGCACTTTTAGACAAATGTCATATGCACAAATAACTATATTCTGTAATAATGTGCTAACACTAATACATTTCAATAACTAGTACAGTTCTGCTTTTACATGAGCATTATTTACACAAATCACTGCATTCTGTACAAGGGTACTAGGTGTAATATAGTTAAAATTACTATAGTTGTGTTTTTCGTGACTGTTACAGGGGGATATCATTTAGATAGTATGGTAACTGGAATTAAATTTCAGAGTAAAAAGTGATGGTAGACTTAGGAGGGATCTGGATGAGGTTAACATAATAGAAGTGTGGGTATGTGATGGCATGTTAATGTATGGGTGCAAGTGAACTGAGAATATGAAGTGTGCAGTGTGCCTAGGCTTCTATATGGTAGGTGCAAATAACAGAAAATGAGTTTGTTGGAAAAATAGGGGTGGAGTAGTTTGTGTTGATATTTAGTGAATATGACATGTTAATTACAATGGTGTTTTTGTCTATATACATTAAATAAAATGAATTATAAAAAGTTTGCAAGGCACAGTTATATAATCTATTTGGTAAGTACAAATAAAATAGAAAGTGAGTTTTGGTTACAAAGCGGAGCATGATAGTGAGTTGATATTAATGAATATAATGTGTTCATTTTGACTTGGTAGTGTATATTTTACTTACTGTGATGTTTTGATTTTTCTGTATAAACTTAAAATTATTTAAAAACAAAATTTTACAAAGCACACTTATATAATACTTATTGTTAAGACATGCATATTTGCTATGTAACTATTGAATGGTTTCTAATAAATCATACAAGTTTCACAGCTTAAGTTACTAATTATTATTATAGGCAATGAGGACTGTTACAGGAATCCTCAAGCCACATGTTATTTTCAGCATGATGCAATGCTGAACACTATAAAATAATGAGGTCAGATAAGTTACAGTAAGAATGAATTTGTGACTCATCTTAGAGTCAAGTTCATCCAGTGGAAGAAATCTGTTAAGTGTGATCATGAAAGAGAAAACCACACAATATAATTGCTTTGACACTTATCTAAGGTTATACTTAGCTAATGTGCAACATCGGATGGCAACCAATTATAGCCTTTCAAATGTCTAGTGTGTGTGTCCATTATAAATCTTCTACTTATTTACAATATTTTCTATTAATATCACTCAGCAAACTTTCCAGTGATACATACTGAATGGTTTTTTTTGTTACTTTTCCATCTTTATTAGGTATGCCTCAGTTTTGTTATTGGCCTGTTGGAAAAATTACCTGATGATACCAGGTGTACTTTGCTACTGCACACCCAGACCAGTTTACTGGTACACAAAGAAGACTTTGTCCAGTAAATCTTTTGGCCATGCACATTCTGTGCTAGACTGACCATAGTCTGCAATAACAGCATTTGCACAATTAAGGCTGTCTCTTTATAAAGTCATCTTGATAGAGCAAAAAGTGTGACACTGATTACTTTCTTAAGCTGGTTAAGCAAACATTCGATACATTTTTTGCACCGCAGTGACATATGAAACATTCTATAATAGTACACATTCCAGTTTCCCAGTACTACTGGCGAATGTTTAACACTCCCATATCTGAACTATCAAACTGGTATTTTTTTCAAACTAGTAGCGCATAATCAGTTGCTATCTTTGTCCAGCTCAAGCTCTACAAAAGTGCTTGCTGTTTGGATTTATAGAAAAACTCTTTTAAAATTCACAAATTGTCTTCCCCTATTTGAAACCTTCTCGTTTTCAATTTTCAGTACAAGCAACTGTATATAGCTTTCAGTGTTTTGTCATTTTAATTATATATTATTATATTCTATTTATTAAACTTTCTTAATACACTTCCAGTGTTTTTCACTTTCCAGCCAAGACCGGAGCTGCTTAAGAGGAGAAGGTCAACACTTGCACCACACCACATGGAACACATAGCCCTCTGGAACACACGCCAGCACTGCCTTCACATAAAAACACAAACCACACACCCACCTTCACGGAGGCTCTCAATAAAAAAAATCTACCCAAGCAGCAAAGACCTCCAAGGCAGAAATGCACTTGACTACCACAACACAACACAACACTAATCACAAGACACATAACTCTCCTAAACAGTGTGCCACTCAACCAAAGCCCCTAAGGCAAAACAGCATGCCCAACACACTAGTCATAGGTGACTTGATAGTGAGGCACACTGATGTCCCACTCACTAGGTTGAATAAGGAGAAAGTAACAGTCAGCTGCCTGTCAGGTGCCAGGATCCGACGCATAATACATGCACTCAGGTCGCGCAACAACAGGTATAAATATAACTCTGTCATTGTACATGTGGATGTGAATGACCTGAGACGTACCTCCCTGGACTACAAGAAAAGAGACATGGAGATGTCGGATTATGTAACACAGGCGGGTATGAACCTAGCCCTGAGCAGCATCCTACCATCACCCAGAATGATACCATAGTACAAGCAGAAAATGATTGATTTCAACATTTGACTACATTTTTGGTGTCATTCGAAGGGGATTCAGTATCTGTCTGCCTGGGATGACATGACTGACAGATCTCGATGCTTTGCCAGTGATGGCCTGCATCTGTCACCCCTGGGCTTCTGGATACTGGACAAAGCTCTTGACACTCCTATAGTGCCTTTTTTAGGCGGTGTTCCAAAGACCAAATTACTGCCATAACAGCTACAAACAAATGCAATCTGAGGGTCATGCTGCTCAATGCTAGAAGTCTAAATCTCAAAATGCACTCGCTTGAGGCACTCCTCAAAATGGAGAACAACGACATTTGTGCTGTAACAGAGACCTGGTTCAGAGCAGCAGAAAGCACCCCTGCACTACCAGGCTATAACTCATTCCACACCTTTCGGCCCCAGAACTTAGATCGAAGCTCCAAAGGTGGTGGTGTTTCCATATTCATAAAGGATGTGCACACCTCCAGACTGGTAGCCCAACATAATATATCAGAGATACTTCAGGTGCAGCTAATATTGGGTAAGACAGCGAGTCAGGTCGTAGCCTGCTGTAGGTCCCCAATCATGTCCCAAGACTCACACTCCACATTCCTAAGCACCCTGGAGAATATTAGGGTCCAACCTAATACTCTCTTACTAGGCAACTTCAACTACCCCTCCATTAACTGGGTAAACTACTCATGTAACAATACAGTTGCCCAAAGTTTCCTGGAGTTCATTAATTCCAGTGCCTTAGACCAGCTCATTCTTACCCCCACTAGAGGTAGCAACATCCTTGACCTGGTCATTACTAACATGGGGTGACCGTTGCTCTACACCAATAGTCAGCACCTCCCTGATTAGATCCGTCCACAAACTAATCACCTTGGAAATCCACATCACTCCCACCCTCCCCAGCAAATGTAGTCACCATGAAAAACTTCTCCAAAGCTATCTTTGGGATCCTAAAAACAGAGTTGGCTAACTTCATGGCACCCATGCAAATGGAGAATAGTTGCATGACTGCAGTATCATACACCAGTGCACTGTACTAACACGTACACAAATGCATGGATCTCGCAATACCCAATAGAACCAAGACACTCTCCCCCAAACAATGGAAGCCAATCTGGTGGTCCCCTGCTATAAACAAACTCTACGATAGAAGGAGGAAACTGATGCGGAATAAGGTGAAGTCCCAAGACTGCAAAAACTCCCTTATCTGCCTCAACAAAAAGTTGAGATCCTTCATCAAATCCTCTAAAGCTAGGTATGAAAACAAAATTGCAGCAGACAGTAAAGACAACCAGAAGGCTTTCTATAGTTATGTAAAGAATGTCCACGGCTATACCCGGATTTGCTCTGAGATACTGAACAATGGTATCTCCTTTAGTGAGCCAGCAGACATTGCCAGTATACTGGTTGACAGATTCAGTGCCAACTTTACCCTCCTCTACCTCCCAAAGGACCAATCACAATATCAGTAGATTGCCAGGCACCCAGTATTACTGCTGCACAGGTTAAAACAGCACTGTCCAAGGCCAAGAATACAGCTTCTATGGGATCTGACAATATCCCTAGTTGTCTTCTACATGAACTACAGAATGAACTGGCACCTCACCAGTGTGCCCGGTTCAATCACAGCCTCACCTCAGGCTTTGCCCCTGCCGAATGGTGCACTACTACAGTCATCCCTCTCCACAAAGGAGGAGTGACTACAAACCCTGGGAAGTTTCACCCCATTAGCCTGATGTGTCTGATATGCAAAGCTATGGAACGCATAATCATGGACCTAATAAACAAAGATATAGGGAATCTCCAAACTCTGGATCCCACACAGTTTGGTTTTGTGAAGGGTAGATCATGCCTGCTCAACTTGGTCAACTTCTTTGAGACAGACACCAGAGCTGTGGATGAAGGTAAGGTGGTTCATACAGCCTACCTTGATCTGGCCAAGGCTTTTGATACCATTCTCCACTCAGGAATCATAAAAAAACTCACTAAGCTTGGCATCAACCCCTGTATCATTAGGTGGGTTGCAAACTGGCTCACAGATAGAATCCACAGTGTGAAAGTAACTGACTCCAAGTCAGACTGCCGATTAGCCACGAGTGGAGTCCCACAGGGTTCGGTCCTGGGTCCTCTCCTGTTTGGTATCTCTGAAGTCCAGGCCAACACGAAGGGACTCTGGCTGACAAAGTTTGCAGATGATTGCAAGTTTGGAGCTATTATTAACTCCCCAAGTGATGTTGACATCCTACAAAATGGCCTCACAGTGACCAACGACTTGTATCAGAACCATGGCCTTAAGCTCAATGCCAAAAAAATGAGTCGTCATCCCCTTTGGGAAACCCCAATTCCCATGAATTACCACATTGATGGTAGTCCACTGAACACAGAAGGCATTATGAGAGATCTGGGAACACAGGTTGACAGCAACCTCTGTTTTGATCACCACATTGCCACTGTGGTCAGAAAGTCCTTCTATGTGTCACATCTCATTACTATGGATTTTGCATCCACGAACATAGGTTCCGGAAGCTGTTAAAGATGGGGGGGGGGGGTCGAAGGGTGACAGGGGCACTTAGTGAAGTAAAAAGGGTAATTTTTTTTATAACTACTTCCTACCACAACATAGGTTCACTTGGAGGACATTTTAAGCTTAGCCTATTCCCTTTTGGTCCTTGAATTAAAATTTTCTGATTGGTCTTAGCGATCCCCATGGCTGATAATTGTATATTAGCCCTAGTGAGAATAACTGTGATTATACCATAGATATTTTGAGGGGGCTATGTAAGGGATGCAGCATTTTGGAACTGCCTCTATCCATTAGTGGCATGAGGGGAAATCCTGGAGTACATTTTCTATTACCCATCCTTAGATCCAAGTTGCATTTAAATATGGATGGATGAGCTTTGCTTTATTTTTATGAATAGTCTGTTCTGGAACAGTGGTAGCCTCTGTGATATATATCTATCTATCCACAACATTCAGTTTAGATACCTGGATGGAGTATTTCTGATGTCATTTGACTCGCTGATGTTTAGTAGGTCCATCTGTATTATGTCAGAGGATGCTTTGTATGCCAGACATGTCACCTCTAAGCACTCTGTAGGATACTGAGTATAGTAATAAATCTTTCAGGTGGTCCATGCAAGACCTATTGTTTAGGACTTGTATCCTTTTAGTAAGGTATCTCTGAAGGTATTCCAATTGTTGCATGGGGGTGGACAGATGCATGCCAAAGTGGGCATTATACAAAATAATTAACATAATATAACAGCCTGCATTTAAATTGGAACCTGTGTACTGAGAGACAGCCTTACAAGACTATCTGCAAATATATAGAGCTGAGTATATTTTTCTGTATTATTCTGTATTATAGAGCTAAATTGTTGCTTAGATGTCTGTTATCTTACTGTTCTGCAAATATACAGAGATCAGTATATATTTTTTTGGTTTTAAAATTTGTACTGTGATTCCTCACATCTCTGTTGAAACTGTCTTCCCCACCCCACCCTCATTTTCTGCCTTGTCTTCAGCTGATATAACTGTTTTTATAGCTTGTGTGTTGCTTAACTCAAAGTTCCCTTAATTTGACCTGTTAATAACAGCCTGCATTTAAATTGGAACCTGTGTACTGAGAGACAGCCTTACAAGACTATCTGCAAATATATAGAGCTGAGTATATTTTTCTGTATTATTCTGTATTATAGAGCTAAATTGTTGCTTAGATATCTGTTGTCTTACTGTTCTGCAAGTATCCGGAGATCAGTATATTTTTTTATTTTAAAATTTGCACTGTGATTCCTCACATCTCTGTTGAAACTGTCTTCCCCACCCCCACCCCCATTTTCTGCCTTGTCTTCAGCTGATATAACTGTTTTTATAGCTTGTGTGTTGCTTAACTCAAAGTTCCCTTAATTTGACCTGTTAATAACAGCCTGCATTTAAATTGGAACCTGTGTACTGAGAGACAGCCTTACAAGACTATCTGCAAATATATAGAGCTGAGTATATTTTTCTGTATTATTCTGTATTATAGAGCTAAATTGTTGCTTAGATATCTGTTGTCTTACTGTTCTGCAAATATACAGAGATCAGTATATATTTTTTGGTTTTAAAATTTGCACTGTGATTCCTCACATCTCTGTTGAAACTGTCTTCCCCACCCCACCCCCATTTTCTGCCTTGTCTTCAGCTGATATAACTGGTTTTTATAGCTTGTGTGTTGCTTAACTCAAAGTTCCCTTAATTTGACCTGTTAATAACAGCCTGCATTTAAATTGGAACCTGTGTACTGAGAGAAAGCCTTACAAGACTATCTGCAAATATATAGAGCTGAGTATATTTTTCTGTATTATTCTGTATTATAGAGCTAAATTGTTGCTTAGATATCTGTTGTCTTACTGTTCTGCAAATATACAGAGATCAGTATATATTTTTTTGGTTTTAAAATTTGCACTGTGATTCCTCACATCTCTGTTGAAACTGTCTTCCCCACCCTCCTCCCTGTTCTTGGTTGTAGTTTAAATTTGGTGGCTTTTGCAGTTCCCGCCCCACTGTAGATTTGATCTAGGACACTCCCCCAGTCCCATCTCTTTACCGCATTCTACCTAATAAACCCTTTCTGCACTTGCTTTTAGTCCTTTTTAATTTAATTACATTTTTTAAAACTGTGTGTGGACTAATGTTGCTATGTACTCAAGTGTGCCAGCTTGCACTGCATGTGAATTGTTTTTACTACTGTTTTTGCTACTTTTCTGAAAAAAAAAAAAAAAATTGTAAGCCTATTTCTTACCTTTCCTGTAATTAGTGTTCCAGATACAGATTTGCTGTATCCAGGACTGTTTGTAAGCTTCTGAGCCCCCCAAGCCTTTCTGTGTTGGAGGGAAGCCTTCTAGCTTATCAGTGGGAGTGGTTAGCATTAGGTAACCTGTATACCACATAAGGAGTGGTTCTGGCCCAGAATTTGTAGTTATTGGCCATTTGGGCGGTCTTCCATCTCTCTCAGCTTTCTAATTTGAAGGCCTGCATTTGCACTTGTTTCTGTCCTGTAAGTCCTGGGCCCATTATCTGCTTTTACTGTATTTGTGTTTCTTCCTACTTTATTTTGCTTTTGCGTCATCTTAAAAGTACTCAATTGTATTTATTACTGCTTCGTGTAACTCATTCTAAGCCTTTTAGTTTAAGCACTTGGGCTTCAGACCAGTTGTTTTACATTAAGAAGGTTTGTGGTGTGCATTGTAGTGGCAGAACAGGTAGCTTACATCTTTCTAAGTTTGGAACTGCTGATTGAGGGCTCAGTGTCTGTTATTCTAAAAGTGTATTAATTCTGGTTTAAGCACTTGGGCTTCAGGCCAGTTATTTTACACTAAGAGGGCTCATGGTCTGCACTCTTGTGGGAGGAGAGGCTGGACTCTGCCCTTCTGAGATGGAAATTTCTGGTTAAAGGCTTATAGTGCCTGTATATTTGAACTGCTTCTTACTGAAATTGGTACACCTTTTTGCTGTAGCATAGACTAGATTCAGGCCTGCTGAATCTAGCTTTGTTTGTATAACTTGAACACTAATCCAGGCATTCTTTAAAGTATTCAATTGTATTTATTACTGCTTGGTAGTAACTTGATTAAAGTGTAGCTATCATTCTCGGTCTTTTGGATTAAGCACTTGGGCTTCAGACCAGTTGTTTTACATTAGGAAGGTTTGTGGCCTGCACTGTGGTGGCAGGACAGGTAGCTTAAATCCTTCTAAGTTGGGAACTGCTGATTGAGGGCTCAGTGTCTGTTATTCTAAAAGTGTATTAGTTCTGGTTTAAGCACTTGGGCTTCAGGCCAGTTATTTTACATTAAGAAGATTCGTGGTCTGCACTTTTGTGGGAGGAGAGGCTGGACTCTGCCCTTCTGAGCTGGGAATTTCTGGTTACAGGCTTATAGTGCCTGCATATTTGAACTGTTTCTTACTGAAATTGGTACACCTTGTTTGCTGTAGCATAGACTAGATCCAGGCCTGCTGAATCTAGCTTTGTTTGTATGCTTGTTGTTTGTTTGCTTGTTATTTCCCTGAAATGCTAATTCCACCTGAAACATGGCTTTTCAGCGCTTCTGTGGATCCCTAGTGATACCTGCATTGCTTACTGTACTTATTTCCTTGTTTCACTTGAAAGAAAGTTACTGTTTGTCGTTTTTGCATTTAAGTTACCTGTAACACATTTCATTTAAGTTACCTGGCACTTGCTCACTAAAGCAATTATATAAGTCAGCACTAAAAAATTAAAATCACTACACCCTCACAAACTCCCCTTGAGTACCTTGTTCCCCATTGGCCCTTTTTTTTCAATTATAAAGGAATTTCCAGTACTATTCTAGCATGTCCAAAGGTCAGTTGTCAATCTCCTCTCCGGTCCAGCTGGTGAATCTGGGAAACTTGAGGCAATGTTACAACTGCCTCATGTACACAGACAACCCTCTCCTCCTCCCAACAAATTCCAACACATGTGAGAGATGCAACCATATAGCCAAAATGGAGGCTAAGCTCTCTCAACTCAGTACTGGCATAACCAGTCAGGAGAAGAAGGAAACCACACTCACTACAATTCCAGTCTCACATAGACCTACCACGACAGCAAACCAAACACATAAACACAACAAAACATACTCGGAGGCTCTAAATAAAAATCTGCCTAAGCAGCAGAGACCTCCAAAGCAGACACCCAAGCAACCGCTACCCCAAAACAATACACGTGCAACACATAGCTCACAAAGCCAGTGTGCTGAACAGTCACAGCCCTTAAGGCTAAACAACGCACCTGATACACTGACGTCCCGATCACCAGGCTGAACAAGGAGAAGGTCACGGTGAGCTGCCTGTCAGGTGCTAGGTTCCGCCACATAACACAAGCACTCAGGTCACTCCAAGGCAAGTACAAATATGACTCAGTCATTGTCCATGCTGGTGTGAATGACCTGAGATGTACCTCCCTGGACTACATGAAAAGAGACATGGAGGAGCTCTCTGAGCATGTAGCCCAGGCCAGTATGACCCTGACCTTGAGTAGCATCTTACCCTCACCACGAATGATGCCACAATATGAAGACAAGATGATCAATTTCAACAATTGGCTTAAGTATTGGTGTCATTCAAAGGGGATCCAATGCCTGTCAGCCTGGGATGACATGCTCGACAAGCCACGATGCTTCGCTAGGGACGGCTTGCACCTGTCACCCCTGGGCTTTTGGATATTGGCAAAGGCTCTTGCTACCCCCATAGTGCCTTTTTTAGGCAAGGCTCAAAAGACAAACCCACCTCCATAGGTATCACAAGGGATAAGAAACTAAGAGTAATGCTACTCAACACCAAAAGTCGAAACCTCAAGATGCATGCACTCGAAACTCTCCTTAGCATGGAGAACATCGATATCTGTGCAGTAACAGAAACCTGGTTCAAGGCTCCCGAGAGCACCCCAGCACTACCAGGTTATACCTCATACCATGCTTTTCGGCCCCAAAACTTGGACCGAACCACAAAAGGAGGGGGAGTATCAATATTCATCAAAGATACCCACACCTCCAGGTTGGTGGCACAGCACGAAGCATCAGAGACTATCCATGTGAAACTAACAGTGGGTAAAACTGCCTTCCAGTTTATAGCCTGCTACAGACCACCCTCCCAAACCCAGGAACCCCACTCGGCCTTCCGGAGAACACTGGAAAATATGAAGGTCTTTCCAAACACCATTATATTGGGCGACTTCAACTACCCAAACATAGACTGGGAGCATTACTCTAGCTCCAACACCCTAGCCCAAAGGTTCCTAGAATTTATAAACTCAAATGCTATGGAACAACTTGTTACCACTCCCACAAGAGGGGAAAACATACTGGACCTGATCATCACCAACATGGGGACTCTATGCTCCAGACCAGAAGTGTATCCCTCAATGGTAAGATCAGACCATAAACTAATCTCACTGGATATTCACATCCCGACCCCACCCCCTGCCCAGAAAACCACAGTGAAAAACTTCTCTAAAGCAAATTTTACACTCCTCAAAATCGAGGTGGAATCCTTCAAAGCCCCTGGGCCTGTGGAAAATATGGCCCAGACCGCAGAATCCTTTATAAATGCTCAGGTAATTGCCACCCTCTCCAAAGCAAAAAACACAGCATCAATGGGACCAGACGGTGTCCCGGGCTGCGTCCTACATGAACTCCAAGAAGAGCTAAACCCAAATATAAAACTACTGTTCAATCTCAGCCTTACTACAGGATATGTACCCAAAGAGTGGCGTACAGCAACAGTGGTCCCTCTCCACAAAGGTGGTGCCTCAATGGATCCTGGAAACTATCACCCCATAAGCCTGACTAGCTTGGTCTGCAAAGCTATGGAAAGGATCATCATGGACCTCATAAATAAAGATATTGGGGACCTACAGACACTGGATCCTATCCAGTTCGGCTTTGTTAAGGGCAGATCCTGCCTCTTAAACCTGGTCGATTTCTTTGAAACAGTCACCAAGGTCATTGACGAGGGGAAGGTGGTCCACACAGCCTACCTGGACCTCGCAAAAGCCTTCGATACAATACCCCACTCGGGCATTATAGATGAGCTCACCAGCTTAAATATAAACCCCCATGTCACTAGATGGGCTGCAAACTGGCTCAAGGACAGAACCCACATGGTTAGAATTGCTGGAGCCATGTCAGACTCCAAACCAGTTACAAGTGGCGTCCCACAAGGCTCAGTCCTGGGACCTCTCTTGTTCGGTATATATTTCTCGGAGTTACAGGCCAACACGGAAGGACTGTGGCTGACCACAAGCATCCTCCAAAAGGGCCTCATAGAAACAGACAACTGGTGCCAGAGCCATGGCCTCAAGCTAAACGCTAAAAAGTGTATAGTCATCCCCTTTGGCAAAAACAAAGTGCCCACAAATTACCACATAGGTGGTAATCCATTAAGTACAGAAGAAGTAATTAGGGACCTGGGGACCCAAGTTGATAGCAATCTCTCATTTGACAACGATGTGACCAAAGTGGTTAGAAAAACATTTTATATAGCCCACCTAATCATGAAGGGATTCACATCTAGATCAGGGAAGGTCATCGTGCCTCTTTACTCATCCCTCATCAGTCCCATAATTGAGTACAATGCCCCTTTTGGGATGTACCTTACCAGACACCTGCAGCAACTGGAAAGACCCCAAAAGTGCCTCACCAAGAGGATCAAAGCGCTCAAACAGATGCCATATGCTGCCCGGTTAAAGAAACTCTAGTTCTACTCAGTGGCATACCGCCTGCTCAGAGGCGATCTGTGCCTGACGTATAAAGCCATGTCCAACCCGGAATTAATGGACATGCTGCACCTCAGAAAATCCAAATCCCATCGAGCTACACGCTCGAGAGACTTGAACCTCTGCACTGAAATAAATAGGACATGCTGGAGGGGCAGATTCATAACCCAGAGGCTCCCTTCACTCTGGAATAAAATCCCAGTCCAGGTTAGGCAGAGTCCCTCATTGACTGTCTTCAAGAGGAATCTTGATGAGTGAATGGGAGATCGTAGGTTTACCCCAGGTATCACTTCTGTGTCACTGTTAGACAGAGGCACAGTATACTAACCTTCGAAAAAGGGCATAGCAAAATTAATTTAAAATGGGTGGCGAAAGCCAAACACACTCTGGCTAGGCTTATAAATGCCCTGGGGCAGATAGCCTAGTATGAACCTGTGAATCTATGAGAGCTTTGTAAAGGGAGACAACAACATCTGTAGCTCTAGTCACAATCAATTTGTTTATAAGCTGTGCAATATAGAAAGGCTTTCTTATGACTCCGGGCACGTGTTTGTCAAAAGTTAGGTCATTGTACACACACGTTCCCAAATGCCAAACAATTGGATCAGTTCTCAGAGGTCATTGTCATGATTTTGACATGAGTCATTTGGGACAAACCTTCATGCATGATTGTTAAGTCATTTGGGGATTCAATAACTTCTCCTAGCTTGCAGTCATCTCAAACTTAGCTGGCCAAAGTTCTGGTATTTCCTTTTACTTTTGAGATGTATATGCCAAACAGAACAAATCTCAGCACCGAACCCTTTGGGACTCCATTGGTGACTGGTCTCTTCCCCTGTTTTGATCGCCTGCATCCTGTGAGCCAAGTTGGCAATGCAGCTGGTGATGTAAATGTTTGCTCCTACATTATTCATCTTTTGTATTATACCTGAGTAGGGGATTGTGTCAAAAGGCTTGGCCAGGTCAAGGTAATGTGTTGTGAACTGTTTTACCTTCATCCATTGCTTTAGTAACAAGAGTAAAGCTTTAAATTTGCCCATGATTTTGAGCCTTTCACACTTTTCTCTGGGCTGTTTTCAAACACATCTTTAGGGCCATGCATACATGTATGCATTCCTTGATTCACCTTCCTGATTGCATTAAATTAAATTCCTTTTATAATACAGCACACTTGTTAGATTTAAGTTAGAGCTTCTCTGAAGTACAGGCCAACACTAAGGGACTCTGGCTAACAAAGTCTGCAGATGACTGCAAACTGGGAGCCATTACTGAATCCCCAAATGACATGGATATTCTGCAAAAGGGCCTTACAGAAACAGATGTCTGGTGCCAGAGCCATGGGCTCAAGCTTAATGCCAAGAAATGTATAGTTATCCTCTTTGGAAAAAAACATGTACCCATGAATTACCACATAGGTGGCAGGACACTAAACATCGAAAGTGTGATGAGAGACTTAGGGACACAGGTGGACAGTGGTCTCACTTTCGATAACCACATTGCCACAACAGTCAGGAAATCCTTCTATGTGGCACACCTCATCACTAAGGGCTTTTCATCCAGAAAAAAGGAGGTCATTGTCCCACTGTACTCATCCCTTATTAGACCCATTATAGAGTATAATGCCCCGTTTGGTATGTACCTCACAAGACATTTGCAACAGCTTGAAAGGCCACAGAAATACCTCACTAAAAGAATGACAGGCCTAAAGCAGATGCCATATACTGACCGTCTAAAAAAAACTCCAGCTATACTCTGTGGCATATCGTCTACTCAGAGGCGATCTCTCCTTAACATACAAGGCCATGTCAAACCCTGAGCTGTTGGACATGCTCCACGTAAAGAAATCCCAATCCCTCAGAGCCACACGCTCCAGGGATCTAAACCTTGTTATCACAATGAACAAAACATGCTGGAGGGATAGGTTCCTGACCCAGAAACTCCCCATACTCTGGAATAGACTGCCCATACATATCAAACAGAGCGCCTCTTTGGCCCTCTTCAAAAGGAACCTTGATGATTGGATGGGAGATATGAAATTCACCCCGGGGATCATGTCAGTCGCCCTGCTAGACAGGGGCTGGAGATGTAAATATTGTGGGAAGAAATATCCAGGGAATTGTTATGGCTATGCTTGCATAGGCCCTACGGCCGATAGCCTAGTACCAACCTATGAACAAAATCAAAAAAGAATAGTGCTGCAACTGCCCTATGATAAAGTATTTGATTGTGTGTTTTGCTTTTCACTCAGCATAACTTATTAATGCTGACATCGTAAAGCAACAGAATCATTTTAGAATCTAGATGGCATTGTTGAAGATATGCACATGTCTGTGTGTGTTACATATGTGCATGTATCTATGCATGCAGTACTTTGCACCATACAGTCCTACGAGACAGCTACAGTAGCTCAGCAGGCAACAATAGTCATAGTCTTTGGAAGCACTCTGGCAAAATAATGCAAGAAAGTAATACATTTAGTATTTCGGTGGCATAATCTGACAGTGTCCTTAGCTAAACTTATCCATTTTCCAGAAAATGAGATCTTCATTTAAATTCATATTTTTTATTCAGTAAATGGTTTTAAAAAAGTATATGGTTTTTGAATCAGCTTTGCAGAACAGCCACATTAAATTTTGGACATAGAATACTTTATTAATAATTATTAGTATGGACTGGTGTTACCTTTTTTCTCAGTCTTTCTTTCATTTTCTTTCTTTTTTTTAATTTATTTATTTTTTTTGGTACTTCTATCATTTTTCTTTGTATCTTATGAACATTAAGCCACTGTAATGGCTCTGAACACCTTTTTCTTTCCCTTTTATGGGCAATGAGTGGGTTAGTACTATTCAAATGGTTAAAAATTTGATTATTTTTGTCATGGGTGCCGGAACCATTGAGCCAGGGAGAGCCCCCCAACCTCCACTTTTACAGCTGCAAGACCTTTCGGAAACAATTAATGAAGTGGAGTTTTCACGCTAACGTGGATTTGTGTGTGGAAGTTAAACAAACTAAACTAGCTGTTATTGTTCTCTTATTGCTCTGTGTTACAGGACTTATGCTGCCACTGTTTTGTTGGTGCTGCCAGAGCCAAAGTAATTCCGGTAAGGAGAGTTTTGTTCTTGTATTTGCAGGAGTTATGCTGCGTGTGTGTGTGTGTGTGTGTGTGTGTGTGTGTGTGTGTGTGTGTGTGTGTGTGTGTGTGTGTGTGTGTGTGTGTGTGTGTGTGTGTGTGTGTGTGTGTGTGTGTGTGTGTGTGTGTGTCTGTGTGTGTGTGTGTGTGTGTGTGTGTGTGTGTGTGTGTGTGTGTGTGTGTGTGTGTGTGTGTGTCTAACCCAAACCTGATGTCCCCGCCCATACCACTGCCTGCGATGCAAGGAGGTGAGTCCATAGCTCTCAACTGTCCAGAATGCCACAGACTATGTGGTACATACGTTTGGTCTGATCCTCTTAAATTTCTGTTTATTCTGGCAAATCAGTGAAAACTGAATTCACTAAATAATGATAGCCCTTTAAGTTTCAGTCTTCCTATCATTTAGGAACCCTTTAAGTTTCAGTCTTCCTATCTTTCAGGAAACACATTGTAACACAAAACACTTCATTTTAGCAACTTTCTAAGATTATACAAGCAATAGTTAAAATGTGTCCGTAGTTTTGGGCCTTTGTACTCCCCCTCAAATAAATTTTGTCTTTTTCCAGATTTCTTCTGCTGTGAAGTTGAGAGATTTAGTTGAGTGCCAAGTGGATTTTACAAGGAGCTGAGAGCTTCAGGGGAAGAGAACTTTAGTGCTACTTATGCTAAGTTGTTTGCATTGTTAGTAACACAACAGATAATTTACTTACTTTTGATGCAAAAGGCTGTGGGTTCTACTTCCACAGTATGCAAATAGATCACTGATACTGTACTCTGTTGTACTTTAATGGGAATGGATGTTACAGTCCTATGAATGTCCTCCTTTAGAGGAGTTACCTAGTAACTATGCTTCTGTTATCAGTTTGCCATACATTTCCCATTGCAGAATTACTAGCGTATCATTTTTTTTAATGTAGCCTCGGCAATTTATTCTTCAAGGGCAGCAGGCACTTTATTTGTAGATGAAACAATGACATATAAAGTTGTTTGCTAGCAGCAACTTCTTCATTAGTTACAGATCTCTTTAATGTGGAATTATTTATATGACTCACTTCTGCAGAGATTTTGCATATTTACTGATATTGGTGGATTGTAACGACAGAGGTTTGAGTGGCCTTTTATGGTTGAAATTTTCTGAAATGGGTAGTTTTGTCATTATTGGTTCACGGTGGTACGGCGGTAGTGTTGTTACCTCACAGCAAGAGGTTCTCCCATTCGATTCTCGTCATGGCTTGGGAGTGCCTTCTGTGTGGAGTCTGCATGTTCTCCCCGCAGTTGGGTAGCGTTCGAAAGACATCCGTGCATAAATGGGCGTGCCTTCGTTGAAGGTTGGGCATCGAGCTGGCACCTCGACATTTCGTAAAAATCTACTGCTAATCATTAGCAGACCGGAGTTCCGCTGTGGCGACCCCTTACCGGGGAAAAGCCGAAAGACAAACAACAACATGTTTTGTTTCATTGCTTACTAGAAGACTGTTCCAAACTACAAATTTAAAACACATTTTAACAAGTGGTGCTGTATTATACATGGAATATAATTTAATACAATCAGGTTAATACAATCAGGAAGGTGAATTAAAGAATGCATACATGTATGATTGTTCACAGGATGCAGGAGATCAAAATAGGGGAAGAGACCAATCACCAATGGAGTCCCCCAGGGTTCGGTGCTGAAACTTTTTCTGTTTGGCATGTACATCTCAAAAGTAGAAGGAAATACCAAAGGGCTTTGGCAAACTAAGTTTGAGATGACTGCAAGCTAGAAGCAGTTATTGAATCCCCAAATGACTTAGCCATCATGCAGGGAAGTATGTCCCAAACAATAACTGGTGCCAGAATCATGAATTGAAGCTAAACTCCAACAAATACATGATCATATCCTTTGGGAAGTCATCTACCCCAGGGAACTGCCAAATTGACAATGCCCCCTGAGAATTGACCCTGTTGTTTGGCATTTGGGAACTTGTGTGTACAGTGACCTAACTTTTGACCAACATGTGCCCAGAGTCATAAGAAAGTCTTTATATATTGCACAGCTTATAAACAAATTAATTTTTGACTAGATCTAGAGATGTTATTGTCCCCCTTTACAAAGCCTTCATTAGGTCAATCATTTTGTATAATGCCCACTTTGGCATGTATCGGTCCAGACCCATGCAACAATGGGAATAGCCACAGAGATACCTTACTAAATGGATTCAAGTCCTAAACAGTAGGTCTTGCATGGACCACCACAAAGATTTATCACTATACTCAGTATCCTACAGAGTGCAGCTGACATGTCTGGCATACAAGGCATCGGAATGTTGTGGAGAGATGGATATATATCACAGAGGCTTTCACTGTTCCAGAACAGACCGTCCATTGAAGTAAAACAAAGCTCATCCCTGTCCACATTCAAATGCAACTTGGATCTCAGGATGGGTAATAGAAAATGTACTCCAGGATTGCCCCTCTTGCCACTAATGAATAGAGGCAGTGGCTAAATGCTGCATCCCTTACATGGGTCACCTCAAATTATCTATAGTATGATCACATTTATTCTCACTAGGGCTAATATACAATTATCAGCCATGGGATAGTTAAGACCAATCAGGAAATGTTAATTCAAGCACCAAAAGGGAAATTGGCTAAGCTTAAAATGTCATCCAAGTGAACCTATGTTGTGGTAGTAAATAGTTTTACAAAGTTGCCTTTTTTAGATCACTGAGTGCCCCTCTGACCTTCTGCCCCCCCCCCCCCAGTCTTCAACAGCTTCCGGCACCTCTGATTTTTGTGATCCTGCAATTCTCTATGCATGCCTGTGAGTCCTAAGTATGCTGTGATTGGGTGTCAGGGCTTGTCACCTGCTGGTGACTCCACCCCAAACAGTTCTACGCCTCCTTGTTGGTGAACATCTCTTTGCATTTCCAGTCTGTACTGTGTATTGTAATCAGACTGAACATCACAGGGGTTATAAGCCAATGCACCACTTTCACAACAGCAAATGGTCTTTGCTTTGTCATTCATTTAACTCCCCAACTCAGAGTCAAGGTTCCGTGTTTGTATCCCACAGAACTGGCAATTAAAACTGAGGTTTTCCAAATAAGTCACATAACTCCTACTAGAAAGGCAGAAAAAAGGATATTTGCATCTGATAATAAATTCTTAGCTAGTGCACTTGGGTACTTTCCCTCAAGTTAGCAGCCTGCATATCCTTTTTCAGTTATACAGTGTATTTACATGTCCAGCAGCAATGTTTTGTATTTGTCTCAGTAACTGAGATTAGGAATATTATTGGTGATAAATTTTTCCTATAGAAACTATAATAGTTTGAAGAAACACCTATGTTATAAAGACTTACAGTTGAAGGAGAATAGACCAATTAATAGGGAGGGACATTTGCATGCCATAACTGCTCATGCTGTTCTGATAATTAATTTATACACCCCCTAACCAGGAAAAAAAAATGTCTTTAAAGCATCGGCTACATGCAGTGCTAGCAACATTGTCTACCTTGCTACCTGTGTATAATGTACTGCATTTTATGTAGGTAAGTCCACAAGCATGTTGAAGGATAGAATTATTGAGCATAAATCAGATATCAGGAGGAAGGTGAACACAAATGCACTAGCAGAACATCTTGAGGATGCTGGCTCTAAGCATAGATTTAAATTCCGTGTTATGAATGTTATGTAATCAAAGATCAGAGGTGGTGATATTAATATCGCTCTAGAGATGAGTGAGTATGAATGAGTAACATTACTTCAGGCATGTTAAACCTGGAGTTAATGCTGGTATATGTCTTAAACCGGTATTGAAAAAGAAACAAGTGGAATTTTTAGATTTTTATTTGCATATGTATTTTGCATTTTTTATGTCATATTACATATTCTTTATCTTGTATATTGATACTCTAGATTTTTAAGGCTATACTTTAAGAATAAATTTCTAGTTTAATGAGCTGTGTCTTATAATTTTATAACAATTGCATTTAAATGAGCCTGAAAAAAACTCTTTCTTTGCACACTGAAGGAGGACACTAGTCTGAAAGCTTAGTGACCTTGTGAGTTGGATTTATTAAAGTCTGTTTGGATTTTATTTCTATGTGTCAGGTGTTTCCTTTCACTGGACCTTTGCACTTATATGGACTTTTGGTTGCCTCAGTGAAGGTTTACTTCAGTGCTGATCCTTTCTACTACTTTCTTCTTGAATTTTTACATTTATTATGCTTGATTTCAGATATTTTAAAACAGTTTTCAGAAGTTGCCTTGATCAAAAGGTGTGGCCCAAAATGTCATGTGTAAAGTGTGTACAAATATTTATTTATTTACTGTGATGGCAACCCCCCACATTTTCCCTTACTGAATACATGGCTACCATAAACTAAAAGACTCTCCAGTTCATTTACTGAAGTAGGCATCATAGCTTATTTATTCCATTTTGTATTCTCTTCAAATATTTAGCATTATTTCTGAATTTACTAATAAGATGCATTCTTTAGGTTACTGCTTCTCAAAGACCATCACAATGTCATCAACACCCCCAAATTTACCAAAATGTATTGGTAGCAGTTTACTTTGTGCAGATGGCTCAAGCAAGTCACCGTGACTATGGATATCACTGCTTATGATAGAAGCAATAATCTATTTTGATTATAGATACAATCTGCATCATTTAATTGCTCCAAGCAGGAAGGAAATAAAGGATTTCTAAACATGTGTGCATGGGATGTTCATCAGCAGGGAAGCATCTATACTTAACTCAACACAAAACGTGCATGAATGCATACTTCTATTTATTGCTTCATCAGAAATGACTCTATAGAGGTTTTTCTTTCATTGATAAAAACGTCTTCTCTCTCTGTCTCAAGGAATGAAATGTTTTTTTGTGTTTTATATATCCATGTCTTAACTTGCCTTATATTGCCAGAGGCTGTGCCCAGATTTGTTGTTTTAATCGCAGACAAAAATCTATCACTTCAGTTATAAGTATATTTTTAGTTTAACTAATTATTCGCCAAGAAACTGAGCTGGTCATTATGGACTCCTTTCAAGGATAAATGAAATATATATGAAAATTTGATAATACCCAATCAAACAGTATTTTTATTTTGAGGTAGTGGGAAACCAAAATACCCCCCCCCAAGCAATCAAACACATGTAGGACAAGAAAACTCCACAAATATGGTGACCATAGATCAGAACTCCCAAGTTTTGACCCTGAACTTTAGTGCTGATCTAGTATACTCTTAGGCTAATTCTGAATGTTGCAGCTATACTTCTTTTATGTCCCCCAACAATCACACACATACAGACGCCCCCACGCACACCACTTCTGCCACAAATCACAAGTTACATTATTTAGCCTGTTTACTGCACCTCAGTCATGTTTATTTCAAAATTTGCATGGTTAATTCTGAGTATACATTAGCTAAAGTGCTCAGTGAGGATATTTATTTATCATGTCAGTACAGAAAAAAATGCTGACATTGCTAATTTTGACTCTGTGATGCACAAAATTAATGTTTTAGTTGCTTGTTTGTGCATAGCTAGATTAATATGGTAGAGACAATGCGTTGTGCAAGCCCATTCAAATGACAATTGAAGTATATTGGTGTTCATATTGGCACTTTAGCAACTGATTTCTTTATTCGCTATTGAGTTTTAGTTTTCTGCCTGCAGAAATTGCATTGTATTTCCTTTGTCTATATTGCTTCACCAAAATATAAGCTGTTGTGTTCCATTGCTTTGTTGAATACATTTATGTGCACTAACTTTAACAAAACTTGGTTTCCCCCTATAGTGTGGTTGTCAAGTTAGCCCCCCCCCCATTTATTGTTGGTACTAAGCTGAAACTCATTATATTGGGTGCTTAATATGCTTGATTTTTAAAAGAAAACATTTCATATTTTTCATAGAAACCCTATTCTGGCAGCTTATATGTCAGATATTTTAGAATATGTTAAATGGACTGCCTCTGGACTAATTAATTACAGCCTACTGTAATACTAGTGTAGTAATCATAGTTTACCCTGCCTATGAACTGCCCACGCAGCGAACAGTAATGTTTCTGAATGTGATACTTAGTAGCACATAATTAGGCCGTAGATACTTCACATGCTACTCTGTAGTATCATTGCTGGTGTAGTTTATGAAAACAGTGCAACGTTGTTTTCACTTTTTTCTAGAAATCATGGGAGGGAAGGCATGTGAAACCAGTTGTAGCATTTATTTAGCTGAGCGATGTTTATAATTTCATTAACAGGTTTATCGAAAGGAACTGCTTCATGGGAACTTGCTAGGAGTATAATTATTTAGGTTTTTAATTGTTCAGATACACTGTCTGAACTAACCTTAAAAAGAAATTTAATTATTTAGAAAGCATCTGTTGCTACAGGTGTCACAATCAAGGTACAAGTCTACTGCTAGAAAGTATTATTTTGAGAGTAGAAAAAAATGTATTTTTCAGAAAGGAACATTAAACTCACTTGTGAATTCATAGCTTTGATGCAAACATCCCAAACTTAAAGTATCACTCCCTTGAAATAGCCTTTAATGAGACTTTTGTTGGTAGCGTTTTGTGGCCCACTAAGGCACTTAAGGAATATAATTGTGAAGATAGGTGAAGGCTGCCAGCCTAGCCAGATAGAATTTTGTAGATAATTATGTCATTTGTAAATATTAATGTAAACCACAGGCTTGTTCTCTTAAATGTGAAAAGACTGTTTTGGATATTGAACTGCAAAAATGGAACAACAGGGCACTCTGCTGTAAGAAAGCTAAGTCAAGCATTTCATGACTGTCTTTGATGTCAAAATTCGGAGCCGATATGTCTAGAGGGAGGCATCCTGCCTATTCTTTTAAAACCAGAGTTAATGGCTAGAATTTGCATGTATAAATGTCCTTTATTGCTCTGGTTTCTGACCAGGTGTAAAGAATGTAAATGTAGTTTCTGTTAGCATGGGAACACCAGGTAGGTGTGAAGAATGATGTCATGTGAAGCAGCTCTGTTTTAACAATTTAAAGAGAAAGAATCAGCGAGCTCTGAGCATTTTGTCCTGAGAACATCCAACATCACCAGCACTGCCTGTTTCTATATGTAAGTTCTTCGCAAACTCTGTAAGTAGATCCTGGAACTCTCTCCAAACTGAAATTACTTTGTTCAACTCCCTAAGCCAATTCAAGACTAGACAAACAAAATTTGACACTAAATTGGCTGTCAGTGTAGCAAACCTGACTAACTCTCCTTGACAGTGAGACTAAAATAGTTATTTAAGCTTACCCGCAGCACTATCCTGACCTTTACCTTGTTTAACTCTAATGTGTTTTGGCATGTAACCACTGTAAATATTGTATCTGTAACTAACCGTATGAGTTAATAACAGTATTCTTAGCTGACTTGAATTACTTAATGAAGACCAACTCTCTGATTTTCATTAACCCCGGAACTACTATTATTTGCCTAGGTATGTAACCTCTGTAAAAATTGTAATTATAAACTTAACTGCTTGCTTAGATATGTTAACTACTTTATATACTGTATTTTAATCGAATTTGGTAACTTTGGAGCTTTTCTCCCCGGGCCTCTACTGAAAATGGACATGCATCCAGTCAGACTATCCCAGTCAACAAATGTAAAATAAATAAGGTGTTTGCCTCTCATTTGCAAGGTTTGATTCTCGCCACTGGAAAGAGCTCTACTCATTAAAGATATATATTTTGTGCTTGCTTTGGCAGCACATATACTAAAACTGGAATGACACATATTCTCCTGTGCCGTATTTATAACTTTTTTTGGGAATCTCCCACATCTGTCTGAATACTCTTTTCTTCTACTATTGTTTGGTCAACAACAAACAAAAGGGATTTTCTATTTTGTTTTACTATTATCTATCATGAATGCTAATCTACCATGTAACACCTGTTGTGTCTCACAAGTGAACTGCAACTGAAGTTGTAATGTGCTGTTTGTTCTTGTTTTTTATGTGGAGCTTTTCTCCCTGGGCCTCTACTGAAAATGGACATATATCCAGTTAGACTAGCCTGGTCAACAAATGTAAAATAAAATAAAAAATAAATAAAATAAATTTATAATTGTGTTTTCTCTTAGATATAGCTAGGAAATAGGACAATTAGTTTTTCTGTGATGTCAGAACTTTTGCTACTGTATTATTTTAAGTATATCTCTGAAATCTTGACTAGCACTGTGTAGTAAGAAGTATTGTCTTGTGTTTTTATTATTTATTATTAAATATTTTTAAGCCTTTCAACTGTGGCTGTTTTATGTAAAGTTAATTTAAGCTCTAGAGTACATTGCATGTATATAGTGATACTGTACCAAGTTACTCTAATAAGCCCTGACTGTTCAGTCACACTTACCATTTGGATAATAATATTGCACAGTAATAATTGGACACCCTTTCAGAAGGGCCTTTGAGTAGCTGATATTAGTGGGTGGTGGCAGCTGATACTACTTTTTAGACTGGGCAGAAAAGGGGCACAGCTGGAGTACCTGTGCCACCCTTCTCCATGAGTGTCTGTGTGGTTGTATACAACTCGTATCTCAAAGTGTGTGTGTGTCAGCTACTTAGGCAGGGACATGAAGCACTGGTTGGACAGAGAGGGTGATGGAGGTTTCAGCTTGCCCACTAGGCTAAGATCTGGACCCCATAGCTGTGCCAGTGGGGAGTCTTATTGGGGACCTGGAGAGAAAAGGAGAAACCAGCCCCAGACTGACTGTTATCTCTGTGTGCTCTTAAGGGAAATTGTACTTTACTGTGTGTGTATTTAAAATCCTTTCCCAGTATGGACTCTGCTCACTGTTGTTAAACATGAGGATTGTGGCTCCTTGTTTGCTGGCCCATGACACGGGGTGTCATAATAATATTATGGATCCTGTGGTTAGCCCCACCAAACAGAGGCCACCAACATGACATACGTATGTAGAAATTAGTTAACTATATTAAAAGAGAGACATTCAAAAAAATGTTAGCTATGATGGCTACCCACAGCCTTAATACAAGTGGTATCAGGGCTATACTTATAAACAACAGGAAGGTCATAATGTGCAACAAATCCTGCACAGCATTCCTGGAAACTGCACATGGTGGACAAATTAGCCCAGAACAAAGACTGGGTAGTGCACATAGGCATTCCCATTCCCTGACCTTAACTTGCCAGATACTGGGCACATAACTTATAAAACCTCTGTGTCCTTTGCTCCAGTGTCAGTTGCCAGATCAGTTTTGCCTGCCTGGAAATAAAAAGAGGTATGCAGTTTGAGGAGTAGCTGGAACTCTTGTGCCGTAGTGCATGTGCTTTGCACAATATGCAAAATAATCATTTTGATGCCTTTCAGCAGGATGGTCTAATGGCATGTGCCAGAGCACCAGTCCAGAGAGATTAAGAAAGAAGGAAATGACCAGGTGCACATTACCTTGTTTAGATGGTTAGTTAGAAACGTTTGCATTAATACTGCTTATGTATGCAAAAAGATGTTGTAGGCATGTGACTGGGTAGCTGTGTACTGAAATATCAAACCATGTTAAAACAACAGGGCTGTGTGATTGCTTTCAGGAGTGCATAACTCTTATTTCACCCTTTATGGAATAAATTAGAAGTCATGGGCTGTGTACATTTGCCTACAGCAATATTGGGCCTGAGAGTTATGATTTAAAAAAAAAATAAAATAAAAAAGATAAGTATTAATAAACCCCCAAAGAACTGACAAATTCAGGGCCATTAACCAGACTGAAAAATCTACTATCTCAGGCAAACAGATATAAGCCAAAAGAAACTTGAGAAACAACCAGCTGTCGCTGGTAGACAGAATTATTTTTTGGATAAGAGTTTTTGTCTTATTACAAATGACTTTTGTTGGGAATTATCAAGACTAATGTAGACAGATGATCTACACTGAAACTGAATGTGGCCAGAAGACCATAGGCAGGACTGGTAACATATTTCAGCAGGAATAATGAATTCAGCAAGTCTATACATTTTCCAAGTATCAGAAAGAACACACAAAGAAATAACAGGTAGGAGTCCTTGTGAGTGTAAGAGTGTTAAGTGTGGTATCAGAATTAATAGATTCAGGAATATACTACAAGATTGTAGAAGCAGATCCCTTACCTCCCAGTGGGTACATAAAACTTAAGAGGAGTCTAACAGAATTAAAAGCATTAGAATGTCCCACAGAAAGAAAGCACTAGCAAACTCACACACAGAGTTTAACATATCATTGAACACACACTACATGCAGACTGAGGTCTCAATCATTCGTAGTCCCTTATGCAGTTTAATGGAAATGATGGTGTATCATAACTTGATAAAGTTATCTCTCTAAAGTTAAAAGAATTGGTGTCCCAACAGAATTCTAGCAGAGTGTTTCTGGAAGTTGGAGACCCAGCACAATGAACACAGGAGCCAGGAGATACCTGAATATCTGGATGTACAACCAGTACCACCCTTCCAAAAAATAGCACTCATTATCTAAACCAAACTAGAAGTTAAAGTTGTTCACATTCGAACAACAAAAAAAAGATGTATTTTCTGTTTTACACCCACAACTCCAAAGTTGTGAACTGAACTGTGAATCTTAGCACTCATCATTATAAAATACCAAGCACAAGGAATGTAATAGACACACTATTAAAATAAAATCATGTTAATTAATTCCATAATATGTTTATCTCCAT